>NC_043966.1:38068590-38253590 GCF_902148855.1 Sphaeramia orbicularis | reverse complement strand
AATTAATCGCGTGGATTTCTGCGATTAATCACGATTAATCGCATAGTTGTTGGGGGGGTGCATCAACAGCATTTATTGCCTTTCAGTGATATTCCAGACTGGAAGTACTCATGTGATAAAAATAATTGCACATGACGGTGCTTCCAAAAAACTGTGTCCTTCTCAACCCCACCATCTGAAGACATTTAAAATTAAAATGTCCATGTAAAAGACCACTACTTTTACACATGTTTATGTCCCCACCAGTGCATTTACAGTTGTGAGTGACTGACAGGAGTCTTAAGCCCACTAATAAGTACTAATACTAATAAGCCCAATAATATGTGAAGTCCAGTTGTTCAAAGCAAGCAAAAGCGGCCCTGAAGTGGTCAGAATAAGTTGCACTAATGTATGTTTTATCCTTTCGGTGTTACTGTAGCCAGTTTGGACATAAGAACAAACTAACAGACACGTTTCTTTCACTTTGTTTGTATGGCCCCAAAAACGTTTGCCTGTGAGTATTTTATGTTCAGTTGTTGTAAGAATGAATAGTATCAAATATCTCTGATGTGAACCTTTGTTGCTGGATAAAAAGACGTTATGAATCTTAAATTAAGCTGTAAATGCTAATCGTTAGCGTGTCTATGGATTTTCCCCATTCAAGTTAGCATTGAGATAAAATGACCGCTAATACAACATTCACATCGTAAAAGAGTAAAGGTTAGTTCAAAGGCTGGCATATTAGACCTAAACACAGCCAATGAATTTACATAAACTTAGCATGAACCTGCATAAAGAATTAGCAACCCATCTCTGACTGCTAGCATAAACGAATTAGCTTAAACATGTTAATAACACATTGTAATAAACACATCCAAAATAACATCATAAACATGTTTCTAACAGCACGCTTGCATGTGAAATTATTTAGCAAACAGAATGATTGATACATACAGGTGTTGCTTCTGCAGGAGTTACACAAAGTTTGATTCAGCATTACTCGGAAAGTTCGCTCTTTTCTCCTCTCAGCCTCCTCTCAGTACACACATCACCGGCGTTTGGACCGCCAAAATAAAAGCATGAGTATGTATAAATCAAGTAATACTTGCTTGAAAGGCAGAACAATAATAAAATGGCGTTAACGTGAGATTTTAAAAATTTTCGGCATTATTTAATGAATGCGTTAACGCTGTAAAAACGCGTTAACTTGCCCAGCCCTAATTTGTACATAAGTTATTTTACAAAGTTTACTTTACTTTAAAAGCACAGACATCATTACAAGTAAGACATATTACTCATAATTGAGACTGTAATTTAATACACACATTTCAAACAAAAGAACAAAACATGCCACTACAATTAATTAACACATACCTTGCTCCGCCTACCAAGGGTGCAAACTCCTCACTCATCCAGTGTATAACAACAGGTATGTGAACCAAACTGTGCTTTAACAACAAAAAAAACAACCCATTCCACATAACTGTCAAGCTTGATATTTGTTCAAAATAATGTGTCAAACAAATCAAACTCAAATGCTCTTTCTGCTCACCTCACTTCTCTGTTCAGCACAGTCCTGCTCTGCTCTGTGTGGCAACCCAAATGCATGTGGCAAAACAGGTGTGTGGCAATCAGCCTCATTATATCCCAAAAAGGGGTGTGGCAACAATAAAACAAAATGGGAAGAAAATCCAACAGAAAAAAAAAAAAAGGAAGAAAAATCTAAAATAGTAAACCGGCCACTATTACATATTCATTCATTTATCTTCAGAACTGCATTATCAGAGAGAGTGTGAGAGAGAGAGAGACAGCTGGACCCAACCCAGCTACTTATGGGTAAAGGTGGGGTACACCCTGGATTAGAGGTTGATCGATATGGGTTTTTCCAAGGCGATGCCGATTTTTAAAAAAATTTGGTCGGCCCATGGCTAATATCTACAGCCAATTTTTGAGGCTGATATTTTAGGCCGATTTTTTTTTTTTTTTTAAGCACATTGACTGTAAAATACAATTGAAACGCTCAGATGATTAAGATTTGTATGCAGCAATGAAATTATTAATACACATACACAAAGTACTTTTTTTTTTAACATTTATTCAACTTCAAGTGCTGCCCAAACAGGTGCCTGATCAAATATCCTATAACACTGATGGCCGATGTCCAACAAAATCAATATATCGGCCTACCTTTACCCTGGATGTATACCACCCAGTTCATCGCAGGGCAGATAACACTGGTCAACAACAAATTTATTGTTTAAGTTTTTTGAGCTGATTTAGGATCATTTTGGTGTGCTGAATCCAAAAATCACATTAATTGCAATCAGGTCAACTTTCTGAACTATGCTACATATTGGCTTTTTAACATTTTTGCTTACATTTATGGGCATTTTCACAACATATGATACACAATTCTTTCATATTTCTTCCAATAAACAAGTTCTGAAGATTTTACTTTTGCCAATTTATGATTAATGGTTTTTTTAATATTACAGGTGAATGATATGGCTTCGACTAGAAGATCTTGCAAAAATAAGCCTGACGTATTCTGCTACATCTGCGGTGAATACACCATTGTACCTAACAGGAATCCTGTTAGAAAATGATTTTTTTTCTCTTAAAACCTATTTTGGGTGAGAACTATATAAAAAATCAACTGATAAAGTCAAAAATGTAATCAATTTTGTGAGAAGATCAAATTTTTCAAAATCAAATTCGCAAAAAAACCTGACCTGATTGAGAAAAACAGATGTCATTTTTGGATTTAGCGGTGCAAAATGGTCCTAATTCAGTTGAAAAAACCTAGACAACTTGCAAAAAACAATTTTTTGTAACCCAGTGTAATTAGTGACACATAACTGATCACTCTCACATTCATACCTATGGGCAATTTAGATTAACCAGTTAACGCATGTCTTTGGACAGTGGGAGGAAGCTGGAATACCCGGAGAGAACCCACGTAAACACAGGGAGAACATGCAAACTCCACTCAGTGGCTGGTGTTGGAATCAAACCCAGGACCTTCTTGCTGTGAGGCGACAGTGCTATCCACCGCTCCACCACGTCACCATGTTAATGAATTTTCCTACATGTTTTTGTATTTTATTAATTTCAAAGACTTTTATTGGCAAATGACTCCCATTTATGCAAAGGGTTATTCTATGTCCCTGCCAAGATTTTAGGCCACGACCGTGGAAAGTATCAGTGAAATCCACCTTAACCCAGAAAGACCTAGTGCTACCTTGGTGGCAGTTCCCAAATATTTTTTTTTTTCTAATTAACCTTTCCTAAGTGATTTATCACCATTATTATAACATTATCCTCTGTATTTTATGTTTTTTCAGTGAAAATTATGTATTTTCTTGTATTTAATTTACTGATCATGTAGATCAGGGGTGTCAAACGTGCAGCCCGGGGGCCAAATCCGGCCCGCCAAAGGGTTCAATCCGGCCCTTGGGATGAATTTGTGAAATACAAAAATTACACCGAAAATATTAGCAATCAAGGATGTTAAAATAATTTTAGGTCAGTTAATTCTAAGGTGGATCAGAACAGTAAAATACTATCATATAAACTACAAATAATGAAAACTGCAAATTTGTCTCTTTGTTTTAGTCTAAAAAATGTAAAATTACACAAAAATGTTCACATTTACAGACTAGTCTTTTACAAAAAAAAAATGTGAATATCTGAAATGTCTTAAGAGAAGTATATGGAATTTTAATAATATTCTCCTTGTTATTTAATGTTTAGTGTATTTGTAGATCCACTGTGATCTCTAAGTTGTGATTCACGTGTATAAATGATAAACTAAGGCGTAATATTGTTAATATTGCACTTATTTTACTAAAGAATTTTCAGGTTGTTCATATTTGTTCATGTTATGTTCACGTACAATTTGTAGATGTAAACATTTTAATTTACGGAATTTTAAGTGTATTTTTGCGTGTATTGTAGGATATTTAAGCATATTTAAGTGTATTATTTATTTTACGGAATTTACTTTTTTCACTCAAAAGTTCTTATCCTATTGTTTATATTACTTTACTGGTCCGGCCCACTTTATTTCATATTAGGTTGGATGTGGCCCCTGAACTAAAATGAGTTTGACACCCCTGGTGTGGATGTTTATAAAAGCTCAGGTTAAAACTGAGGCTTATTATATCAGAAGCAGAGAAAACTGAAGTAAAAGTGACGTTTTCAATAAAATCTATCATTAACTGTACATAAACCAAGTGTCTCCATCCATTTTCATTTATCCAACTCCATGGATTTTACTGATGAATCAGTGTTGTAGAAGATGACGGTGTTTCCACATTCATTACAGAGTCTCTGAATGTTCCAAATGGGTCATTTCTGATGATGATTTAAAGCTGAGAATTGATAGGATTAATGGTTTAACAGTTATCAAACATATTAGATCAGTAGATGCTTTTGGTCGCTGGTGGCTGTTTGGGTCTTTATGGGTTAATGCTGTCAGCTGCTATAAAACAGAGGAACACTGCAGCTTTAGAAATACAGTGGACTCCCACTGTAGATATAAATGGATCATTATGAGTTCAGGTCAAAAGTTAAAGATTAGTTCACTTTATTATTCCCAAAGGTAAATTTGATCTCCGTATCATAATATATATATCACCTAGCATTAGCATCAGCAATTAGCATTAGCACTTAGCATTAGCAGTGCCCTGCCAATGAAGTTCCAGATCTTCACTAGTACCTTAATTACTGAGGAAACAAAAGGTTAAAGTCAGTTTTGTGAAATTATAACACTAATGAAAACATAATCCTGAATATTATTTTCCATTTATGCATTTAGATTATCATGACCCCCCCCCCTCCCAAATGAACCCACCCACTTCGGTCCTTTGAAGGTTGAGTGTAGAAGCAACTTTACACTGAGATGAATTTGAACTTTTTGAGACTGTTTTTAGCTTCTTATTTAACTGATGTCAAAATGTGTACCTGAAATCTGCGCAGGATACAAGGAAAGAGCAAATCAGCATTTCATAAAGTACTACATTAACATCTGCAAAGAAACCTGGCATCAGAAACCCTGACTGTGAATAAGCCACACAAGTATTGCTGTGAGTACAGTTTGTCCGTAGTCAAAATGTTCTTCAAGTCCTGTTTGATGTATTAGCGAATTACAAGATGTGTCCAAGTTATTTACACTGACTGACAGTTCAAGGTATAATTGGCAGCTGAAATATTAGGAGAACATTTTCAAGTGGGTCAAGATTTAGTTTGAGCTTTTGATTGGCATGAAAGACTAAAGGAAGTGAAACTAATCCACTTTGATTGTGACGGGCAGAAACCCGACCAATAATCAGGCTGAAGTTTGCCTTCAAGGCCTCCAGGACAAGTTAGACACACAAAGCAACAATTCTTGGCTGCGAGTGTAGGAAAGTTACTTGTCGACATAACAAAGAGAGACGACAGATCAAAGTTTTCACCGTGGCAGATCAAAGATGAACATCTGCAGTATAAATAGATCAGTCCTTCTCAGCATCTCCTGGGGATAAATGGTATGAGCTCGGATGGCATGAAAGGGGATTGATGCAACCTCCTGCAAACATGTGAGAGGCGACGGAGAAGGGAAAAATGATTGTGGTGGAAATCCCACAGGGACTTTCAGTGGGAAACAGTTTGTATTATTACCTTATCTGTCTGTAGGGCTTTTATTTCCTATGACACTGTAATATTTGTAGATTACTTTCACACAGTCGTGTACAGTTTACATTCCCGTTTCATCTTGGATTAGCGGATATACTACTGCAACTAAATCTGTATGTATATGTTAAACAGTTTTAATTTTCATGTACTATCTATCTGAACTAACTATCTGATCGAGTCGTTGGAGTCAAAACTCTACAGGGTGCCGTAAAAAGCAGTAAGCATGCATCATTGCCAACAATTATGGGTAGAGATAATGGGAGTGATGTCTGAATGGCATATAAATTGTGTTTCCTGTTTGCTTCTTGACATTGTTTTTCTCAAAACAAGGTCAGGGATTCTAAATGTAGCATTAAAGCTAGCAATCTGCTTCATTTATATGTTAAATAAGCCTCCTGTGGTTTGACAGATGTGTGATGATACTCAAGACTTTGACAGTGAAGATCATGTTTTGTTTTTCTGGTTCGCTCATCAAGGTTATCAGCTTCTCTTAATAATCTTGCTTACCTTCTTTTAAATCCAAACAACACTGTTACACTCTACAGGCACAATTTGCATCAACCTGGTAAATACATTCATACACCTGGTGGAGACCAAAACAGAGCTAAATACGAAAGTACTTGTTGGACTTACTGTTACAACAAAACATTTGAGGGTTGTCCCAGTTTTGATCTCATTCAGGATACAGAGTTTAGACTGGATATGGATTATTCATATCCCTGTTTACATGAAAGAAAAAAAAACATATCATGGTTATTCATTACTTTTATCATTTGCAAAGACACCTGTAATGCTTAAAATACGATCTATTAATTTAGTGAGATATTTCAGCAGCTGCTGACTCGTGATGTGCGGATCGATACTGAAATATCAATATCTCTGATACCAGATCTTTACACTCTAGAATTGTTACACAAATCAAAAAATATTGATATTTTTGAGGTAATATATATCAGGAACACAGTGGAAAGTAGCTACACTATTGGGATTTGTCCAAATGATATGCTATTGGTGGGAACTACTTCTTCTTCCGCCTGGGTAAGTGTGTACTGCGTCACACTTCTCAGTCAGTCTGTACTGAGCAAAAAACAGAACAGACTAAAGGGGAAAACAGAAAATATGCTAGTGTTCCTGAACAAAAACTTGTGAATGAGGAAAAGTGTCAATGTTGGATCCTTTTGTTGAAGTGATACATGTTCAGTATTTTTCTGTTTCATATTTACACTTCCATGTAATGTGAATTAATATGCAAGTTTTCATTTTATAATAGTCCTTAATAATTAAACAATAATTACTGACATGCCTTGTATTCTTTATGACGTTATGAAATACATTACTTTTTTTTTTTTCCACATATTAAGTGTATTTGTACAAAATATCAGCATCGGCTCGGTATCGCCAATACCAGCCTGAATTTTACTCGGTATCGGATCGAAAAGGCAAGCCATGGTATCAAACATCAATAGTGGTTGTTCATTTCTTTAACTATTTGCAAAGATGCCTGTGATGCTTAAAACATGATATATTCATTTAGTGAGACATTTCATTAGCTGCTGACTAACTCTAAAGTTACTACTTTTGTGCTACTTTTTTAGAAACTATTTTATTGTAGACTAAAATATTTTTACCTTTTTTCATGAAATGATTGTGACAACGTGATTTATTGTTGACAGATAATGTGTAATTGGGACTCAGTATGTAATCATTGCACCAGGTCAGAGGTGATTACTGATGTGTATAAATGGGAATAAAAAGAGAAACATTTCAGAAAACAAAATTGTTTCAACTTTATGGGCAACAGTGTATCTGTACTGGAGTAAAAGTGCTTTCCTCGGAAATGTAGTGGAGTTGAAATATCAAGTAGGAGCATATTGAAATACATGAGTAATGTACATGTATGTTGAAGTTATGCTTAAGTTGTAAAGAGTAGTTAAATTTACTGACTCACATTCCAGGAGTGGCATTTGGAAAATGAATTAACCCTGTAAAGCCTGAACCATTAAATAATTGACAGAAAATTCCAGTTCTTTGAAACTGGAGCCTTTAGTGATCCTTCTCAACAACCATAAAAAAAAGTTTTTTTCAAATATCAATTTCCATGTATGATTTTCAATTTTGCATCATATTTGATACATCGTGTTTCAATGCTCAAATATTATTATTTTTGAACAAACAAAAATGTAATATAACACAAACATGTCTAACAAATTGGTAATTCCTTTTCAAAATTGGCAAAGTTCTTCGTCCTTCCTAATTAATGACAATCTAATAGTGTCACTGGAAAGGCCTCTGGTGAACAAATTCCTCCCCCCTGGTGGATTATCTGTGTATTGCATGTATCTAATTATATACATCAGGTTTTTCAAGACAAAAAACATTACACTGATCATGTAGAGGGCTTCAGAACTCATTTATCAAATATGATATGTTCGGTCTTATAGGGTTAATTATTAACATATCTTAATATTTGTATGTAATTTGCTGTCAGTTGGTGATACAGTGACCCCCCAATCATTGTAGGAAACGTAGGTCTAAGTGAATCCTATTTTTAAGGTAATAATGAGGTCTACTCTTTCAGAATATAAAACACTCTGAAAATGTCTTCATGTTTTGTTCCAATTTTAACTTCATTTCTTTAACCTGACAGGGTTAGGAAAGTTATTTTAGATTATAAATTAGCCCTGGTGACTGCAGACAGCCTGGTCTGGTTCTCACTGTGAAGGCACAAAGATGATGAAACATTCAGTTTTTAACACAACCTGCTGATTCCCACAATACAACAGTTAACACAACTACAAACATTTAAAACATACAGTATTCTGCACCAAATGGCAGAAACTATATTCCTCTTCTCAACTCCAGTTGTTCTACTTCCACTTAACTGACAGTTATGTAGGTGTGGGTGGCATCAATAATAACTCAGGAAGTATTTCGCCTCCGTAAATAATATTATTATTGGATTTGTGTTTAATATTTTTCTTGAAAAGTAAATGCACAACAATGAGCCACCCACTACATATTTTCACCAACTTGACCTGATTTGACCTGTTTCTACATCACATTTAAAACTACTATATGTTGTATTCAGTACAATATTTAGAACTCGATGTCTTACTCATGGTCAAATCCAAGGTTATTGAGCTCTGAATATGTTTTGACATTCACTGCAGCAGTGCCCATGAAATCACTGAACGGATGAGAATTATTGAAGTGAAGTTCTGTAGTTGAATAAAGAGGAGAGGAAAGCAGAGCGAAGGGACATTTCTTCTCCTGCAGAGGAAGCAGGAGATTGAGCCTTAGACCTCTGTGTGTGTGGAGAAGGATGTGGGCTGCTGGTCAGGCACCAGTGGAGCTAATTAAGTGACTGGATTCCCGCATAATTTGAAGTGTTTTATGTTAATGAGGCAAAGTGATAACAGACTGCCTTCTGGATACGGAACAAGTGCATTCAATGCTGCTTCTGTGATTCAAAACTAAAGATTTGTTTTCCCAGAATCCCTTCTGGCTCGCTCTACTATGACATACAGACTGTGCTCAGCGTTTACTGGGACCCAGTGGCAGGAGGAGGTAAAGTAATGTTTGTCAAAAACACTTTATCGACCTGCATAAGCTGTTCGTACATCGCCGTTAGTGAAATGCACTGACCTGTCCATCAAGTGCAGGGTGTTAATTACAACACTTGGGCTTTATTATTCCAGGTTTTATCTGTCCGTTAGACATATATTCAGTCAAGTCTGACTCACTCAGTCTGTACTGAGCAAAAAACAGAACAGACTAAAGGGGAAAACAGTAAATATGCTAGTGTTCCTTAACAAAAACTTGTGAATGAGGGAATGTGTCATTGTTGGATGCTTTTGTTGAAGTGTTACATGTTCAGTATTGTCATGTTTCATGTTAACATGTTCATGTAGCGTGAATTAATATGCAAGTTTTCATTTTTATAATAGTTATTGATAATTAAACAGTGATTACTGTCATGTCATGTATTCTTTATGAAGTTATGAATACACTACTTTTTTAAATTTTTATTTAAACTAAAGAGTCATTTTCCCAGAATCCCTTCTGACTCACTCTGCTGTGACATACTGTGCTCGCCGTTTACTGGGACCCAGTGGCAGGAGAGGGTAAAGTGATGTTTGTCAAAAACACTTTATCGACCTGCATAAGCTGTTCGTATATCGCCATTAGTGAAATGCACTGACCTGTCCATCAAGTGCACAGTGTTAATTACAACACTTGGGCTTTATTATTCCAGGTTTTATCTGTCCGTTAGTACCTTAAATGAGTGTAAATATACTAAGGTGGGCTTATTCATCTGTCATCCCATGGCCCCTAGACATTTCTTGTGTAAGAGAACTTAATGAAAGAAACCTAGAAGGGATGAGAACTTATTACATGACAGCGTTGACAGGCAATTGATGGAACAACCGGAACTGGTTGCGCAATATTTTGTGGGGCAAGCAAAAAATTATAATAATAAAAAAAGGGCAGTGATGAAATATAACTGTAGTCAAACCGATTTCTGCGCTGGAATCCCTCCAGTCAGTGTTTGCCTTGGGACTCTACCTGCCTTTCAACTCTTTGACAGTTCATTCGCAGCCGAAGTCACAGGAGAGCTGAGCAGAACAGCAGAGCAGAGCTGCCAATCACAGCCTCTCATATACACATATATAACAGTGGGCACACATCTATCCCAGGGACATGTTATAATGATGCCTCCATGTGCGTTGCTTAGTCATACAGGTGTGTGTGTGTGTGTGTATGTTTGTGTGTGTGTCTGCAAAGGGTGGTTTTACTGAGAAATTCAAAATAAAGGATTTAAACACAATAATTCCCCCTTATTATAAAAGGGACATGATAAAGGTGGATGAGCCGAATGTAACAGATCAAGCCATGGGATATAATTAGAGAGATTCCAAACTTTATATCTATATCAGGGGTGTGAAACTCACTTTGGTTCAAGGGCCACATTCAGCCCAGTAGGATCTCAAATGGACCAGACCAATAAAATATTAACATAACAATCTATGAATGATGTTAACTCCAAACTTTTCTCTATATTTTAGGATGAAAATTAAGTAAAGAAGGTAAAAAAAAATAATAATAATAATTCATTATGAAAATGTTTACATCAACAAACTATCCTTTAAAAATATGCATAAAATGAACAACCGCAAACAACCTGAAATTTCTTAAGAAAAATAAGAACACACTAAAAACACTAAATTGCACTAAAAACTCTCCCTGGTAGCTCATGAATTCATGAGTTTACAGCTAGATCATGAGGGACAACATGTGTCATTACACAGCCCAACACAACACAACCTCATTTGCTCTTAAATCTCACTGGTAGAAGAACTCCACTCTTGTCTTCTTTTTGTTGAATTATTTATGCCTGATGAGTATCATACCTACTAATATTATTGCCTCTATATGTTTTGTTTATTTATTTATTTCATCTTTGATGGGGATGCGTTGTCCGGGACTTTGTGGGGTGAGGAGAGGGATGGTGTGGGTATTGTGCTTTGTTTTGTTTGTTTTGTTATGTAGAAAATCCAAAGTATTGATTTTCTTGTAGGACAACCATTTTGTTTTACCTTGACTCCAATAAAAATAATGTTGAAAATAAAAAGAAAAATAAGCGCAATTTTAACTATTTTATGTCTCACTGTCATTTACACATGTTCATTACAATTGACAGATCACAGTGGATCTACAAATACATAAAATATTTAGTAACAGGTAGAATATTGTTAAAATTCCACTTACCTCTATTAAGACTTTTCAGGTCGTTCATATTTGTTCAGTTTTTTTTAGAGTTAAATACATGATTGACAGCTGTAATTACCAATCACTGGTTAGACTCCATCAGACGTGTGTGAAAGAACTATCCTACTTCAGAATTGTGCTCAGATAGAAACAGTCAGAGGTATTTCTACCCTTTTTCAAGCAACACTGTAGGCATGGTGGCCAAGTGGTAAGGTGTTGGTCTCGTAAACCAAAGATCATGGGTTCAATCCCCATCCATGCCTTGGTTCAGTCTAATCAGTTATGTCTTTACTTCTGATGAAATGAAACAATCAATTGATGGTTTAGATGACAGTGATCTGAACCACAAAATTTGTGGTGCATTCTCACTTCTAACTCCACATTTAAATGTGTGTATTGAAAATCTGCATGCAGATGGACATGCAAAAGTGTATGAAATTAAGTGTTTATCGATGTATGCACACCAAGTGGCTTGGTGGCATCACCACCACCAAGACCAAGCGCCTGTGTAGAACCTTTCTACTTCACTTCCTGTTCTCTCCAAGCACAAAATACAACCACAAAACAGGAAACAGAACATGACAATTGCTATAACAACTCTTAGATGTAAATTAGAGCGGCTAGGACAACTTGAAGGTCTGTCACAGGGAAATAATCTGACATGTTGTTGTTTTTCTGTACTGGCGCCAACCTGTGATGTAAACGCTACGAAATGAGAAACTACAGTTTTACTATTTCAACCCTTTGGATGGTGACACGAGAGCGGAGCATTTTTAAGATTTCCACTCTGGTAGGTGGTTTTTTGCGTTTTCAACCCCCCAAAAACACTGTTACCATCTAAACGAAAGGCAAAATGTTTTGTCGTTTTCATCCGAGAGCGTGGTTGTGTAAACTGGGCCTGAGATGTTTCATAAATGTGCTATGGTCAGATGAGACGTCCATCCCTATATTCTGAACAAGTTGGGGGGTCCAAGTGTCATATACACCAGAAAGGTAAACAGACGCTGACCTCCACAGTGAGGGGATTTACTGACTTGAGAGGCATTTCACTCCTCCTCTCTTCACACCCTGGGGCACTGTGAAAAGGGGGGGTGACCATGACAAATTCATGGGGCCCAGCATTTCCAGGGGGCCTAGTGGATACAGGTTAGAAGTTGTGAAAATTTCATGTAAGCTCCAGAGTAAAAGAAGTGCTGAAGCTGAAAGTCGGACGTCCAAAGTTAAGTTTCAGTTTCGGTTTCATGCCAGTTGCAGTTGCACTTATGAAACAGACCCCTATACCCCCAGATACTTTCTTTTCTGAAGAGCCCACAATGCTTACCTTCCATGGGGTCCACAATTGGTAGTGGTGCCCCAGTTTACACCCCACCATCTACATGTTACAGACTCTGCTTCTTCCCTGGAGTCTCTGTGTTTTATGTCCTCTCAGGTTTTCCCTGGATCATCTCTGGACCTGCTGCTGTGGTCCTGTTTCTCTGCTGCCTCCATCATCATTATTCATTTATACATATAGTTGTGATAGTGTTTATTACATAGTTACATGGATGGTAGAGGTTTCTGTTATTGGTACTAACAAGTGCAGTGGTAGTATATCCACTGTTAGTACTTGGAGTAGTAGTATTAACAGTTATGGGTATTTGCACTAGTTATTGGTAGTTATACTAGTGTGTCAATTGATAGTCTGTTGATTTGATTTGAACCTCACACATCCATACCAATACTAGTCTTTAGCCCTCAAAGTCAGTTAGATAGATGGCAAACCTATAAATACCCCTTAAAATTACTTTTTTAACCACATAGCTTTCAAACCATTTTTACAGATTTGAACTATTTTTACATTATTTAACTTCAGTGACTTTATGAATTTACACTGGGATCAATATTTCAGCTTGTCACATCACAGGCATAAAAACTTTATAATGGCTGGTATTTAACTGCGGCCTTAGTATTAGTTAACTGGAGTTGCTGATTACATTTTTATTTTAGCACCAAGTCTTTAATTCTACATAAAAAAACAACAATCCCATATTCCAAAATCTGTTTTTTTCTGGGAAACAAGAGGATGTTTAAAAGGCACAGTACTTCTGCTATTCAACGCCATCTTGTGTCCGTTATGAGCGCTGCATCTTAAATTCGTCCTCAGTTACCCCAAGTATCTCCATACATACATTTCATTCATTGTGGTTAAACTGACCCCTATTCATCCGGATTAGTCTGCCGATGTCTAACCGCCATTAGTTTTCTCATCACAAACTCTCATTGCCACGATTTTGACATTTACTTGACATTTTGTACCGCCATTTATAATTTTTCATCTCCACGGTCTGACCATATTGTGACAGAAATACATTTGGCTACTCACTAATTGTACATATTCATTAAACTAATAAAATAATAATTTGTTATAACTGGAGGATGGTGACAGCTGCATTTAAACTCATTAACACACAGAGGTCAGAGGCAGCGGCTTCACTGACTAAAGCTGACAGTGATGACAAGCTGTGTTTATGTTGCCTTTAAGGAATATGTATGGGCTTCTGCTCTGCCGTCACAGGCTGAGGTTGTCGGGTCAAAGCCGATTCCTGTGGGCTTAGTAGTACCATTAAAAACCACAGATAAAAATGCAATACTCACAATACTACACACATAGAATTAAATTAATTAAATTAATAATGATGCATCAAATTAGCACTGGTAGCATTTAAATGCATAGAGGTGTTCTGCACATGCACTACAGCTCAAATTGTGTCCTGTAAGTCCAACATCATGCGTCTCATCTGCACAAAAAATAGAGCAGACAAAAACTACACTATGTAAAAATGTGCAACGTTGCCCATTGTCAAGCCAGTTTACCTCTGGGTTGATGACTTGCTAGCATAGCTGTTGACTATTATTATTATTATTATCATTATTATTATTGTTGTTGTTGTTGTTTTTGTTGTCCTCTTGTGGCTTTTTTTTGTACATTTTACTCATTTTTTCATTTGGTGATCATTCTGGCTGTGTTGGCTGTTTGCTTTTGGTATGGTCTGTTGTGTCTCTTCCGAAAAAATTCCCACAAGATATTTCTGAGATACTCAGTTCATAAAAATGGACAGGCATGAGGTCAAAACCAGCTTGACCTCTGAACGTTTGTGCCCAATATCTTCCATTTTTCCATTCCTGAGAGATCACATTTTAGATGCAACATGGACAGAGGGACCAACAGAAACAGCTTTTTAAAGAGATGGGCATAAAATTATTACAGGGTCTAAACATGGTTTTCGAAATCTCTCTGACGGGACGTTTTAGAGACAATTTGACAGATTAGTGTTGCTAAATGACCCACATTTTTACTTTTAAATTCATTTTTACTTTACTTGGACCATAAGGGATTATCCAAAACAAAGAGCTACTCTATATTGAAATAAATGTTGGAATGGCAATCAATTAAAATTCACTCTCTGACGGGACATTACTGTGTTTTGACCCTACAGTAAAATAACACAATGTGCTGTGCACTTTTAATCCCCTTCAGCCAAATATAGTGTAAGATTCTGTTGAAAGTTACTGCCCTATAATTTAGATTAGATTGTCTTTGTGTAAAACTTATTTCATACATATTTATATTTGAAAGTACTCAGATATTATAACTCCACAAGGCCATTGGACCTTGAAAAAGTAAGTCATGGTCAACTATTTTCAATAGGGATGCACCGATACCGATACGAGTATCAGGTCCGATACGCAGCGTGTGTACTCGTATTCGTACTCGTAAAAGTAATCCGATACAAATGCACCGATACCACTTACAGCCGTGTGGCATTCACAGTTCAGTGCAGCAGGTACGCGGTGGTGGAATAATGTGTGGGGAGTGTGAAGAGTGTGGAGGTTTTTCAAAATAAATGACGGTGATAAAAGTAACGCTGACTGCAAGTAACGTTACAGACACAGACAGATACGGACGCAGCGTTCTGTCTGTCCTCTGCGTACATTCCATCCGTTTTCCAGGTGCTCACGGATGCGTACCCAGACGGAGAATACCAGCGGGGGTACGGAGGAGTGCGGACCGCCGCCAGCGGAAGTGAAAGTGAAACTTATCACTCATTTCTCTTTTCCCTACCTGCTGAAGCTAAGCTGTTAAACCTTACCAGTGAAAACGCTGTAATATTAGTATCACATTAGTGTTACCGCTGTCGTCTCCATGTTTGTTTTTAATGACTTTCTTCTTCTTCTCAAAAAACTTTGCTCTTCTTCGCGGTATTTGTCCAGTATGGTTAATTCAGAGCAGCGCCCCCGGTGGATTAATTGAGAAACACTCATCCCAACACATTAAATGTCAGTAGCAGCATTTTTTTCCAGTCAGACTAATGACAACGACAATAAAGCACATTTACAAAACGAACTAACAACTGGAATGGGATTATTAGGCACTCGCATCGGTTCTTGGTATTGGCAAGTACTCAAATGTAAGTACTCGTACTCGTACTGGAAAAAAGTAGTATCGGTGCATCCCTAATTTTCAATATTCTTCTGCTCCACGCCAAGATGCACCCACAGTATAAATTTGGTGCAGATATGTCAGTGCATTCTTCAGATAATGTCGTTGAATGGATGGACGGACGGATGGACGGACAGACAACAAAATGATTACAATACCCCTTCGGCCAGAACTTGGCTGAGGGGTAAAAACTAAACCTTTAGGTGTTCTTGACTGAAAATGTATGCTTTACATATTTATGCTTTTTTTTTAACCAAAAGTGCATAAGTAAATTACCTTAAAGCTTCAAAATGTAAGTTTGTGTGCTTACATGACATTTGTGCTGGAGTCTGTTGAACTAATGGTAGCGAAGTGTTATACACACTGAGGAGGAAAGAAGCACTGAAGAACTAAAGAGTAAATATAATGATTTTCAAAGAAAAATCAACACCCACCCACTACATAAAAAGTAATGAATAAGCTGGATATCATTTAACTCAGAAGTTAAGTTGGTTGAAAGGATACACCTCACTCCAGCTCCCAGAAACTTTACATATTGAACCTTTAGTTGCCTCGATATTAAATTTGCTACAAAAACTTGGGCTTTTGGAATGCACTGTAATCATATATGAAACATCTACACAGAGCAGCATTAAAACTCTTTACACAAACAAAAGGATTTATAAGCTGCTTAGTTTTAAGTAGTACAGAGGTTGTTTTTTCTCAGCAGCATAAGGAAAAATGCACAACACACATCAGAAGTGCACTTTTGTTTTTGTGTTTTTTCAGATGCCGTTGTGTCAGGTCTGCCTGCCTTTATGCTTTAATCTTGCAACAAGGGGACTGTCATAAATTCACACATTAACTGCACAATTTTATTTTCTGTTTTTTGGGGCTCTCTGCTCATCAGAGCAACATTTTCAACAGGCCTTGAAGGCAGCATGATCACGAAAAGAGAGAGGTGAAATGTTTTCTATTATGACACTTAGCAAGAAAAAAAGAACAGCATATGTAAAAATGTCAGAGTTTCCCAGGGAACTTTATTTTTCCAAACAACATGAGCTCAAAAGTACTAAACTTCATAAAGAATTCAGAATACAAAGTGAGCACTTTATTTTCAGTATATCCTACCTCTCCTTTTAAATAATCTAAAATTGCCAGGATCAATAATGCATAGTTTTAACCTGACGGTCTCCAGGCTCTCGCAGTGTGTGTGTGTGTGTGTGTGTGTGTGTGTGTGTTTGTGTTTGTCGACTAGAACTGCCAACAGAAGCATAAACAACACTGACTGTATCTGAGGAAAAAGGGAAAAGGTTGACAATGTTGCCCTTTGCGTGTGTGTGCGTGAGGGAAAATGGGTGTATGTCAAGAGTGTGTGTGTGTGTGTGTGTGTGTGTGTGTGTGTGTGTGTGTGTGTGTGTGTGTGTGTGTGTGACTAAGATGACTTTGACTATACTTTTACAATACTTTCAGCACAAATACACAGTAAACTCTGGTAAAGACATGAAGACAGGTACTCTTTTCTATAAATTATGTTGTATGGGTAACATTTGCTTGTACATGTTAATGCTGGAGTGTATGTGTATTATACTGCAAGTCACTGGAAGATTTATGCTCATTAACTAACTCCGTTTCTATAGTAACAACAGTTATGATATCAGGTCACTTGATTTCGTCTCATGCTCTTCCCAAGTTTTGCATTATTTCTCTTCTGCAACTGTGCAACATTTTCTACCATTCACTCATATTCAGACTAAAGATAAAAGATTCCTCACGAGAGTCTTCACAGGGAAACAAGGGGCTGATACTGTATGTTTGAGTGGAGTATTATGACAGATGGCTCTGTTTAACCCTTCATAAGGCACTCATAGAAATATTCTGAAATTCAAAATTCCAACCTGTGTTATTGTGTTAACCTGTGTTATTGTGTTAACCTGTGTTATTGTGTTAACCTGTGTTATTGTGTTAACCTGTGTTATTGTGTAAAGTGTGTTATTGGAAGTCATAACAAGACTTTATTACTTTGGGAATTTTTATTTTTTATTGTCATTTAGAAAATAAAGGTCAATGAAGTTACCGTATTTGTTGGAGCCTATTTACATTATTACCTCCACCAGGGGGTATTGTGATCACTTTACTTTGTGTGGTTGTTTGTTTGCGTGTTTGTTTGTTTGTTAGCAACTTTACGGGAAAACTATTCCAACCATCTTTACCAAATTGTACCCACAGATAGGTCTAGGCCCTGGGACCAACCCATTAAATTTTGGGCCAAGTAGGCCAAAGTTCAAGGTCACAGCAAGGTCACCAAACCTCAAATTTTCCTATCTCTCATCATTGAGCAATTTTTGAAAATTCATAAAAAAAATTCAAAACGACTCCGATTAGCCTCTAATTTGATCCACCCGTAGCTTATAACAATATCTTGTATCTGGCCCAAAATTCTCCACATCCGCTGTGGAATGTGGACTCTGTGGACATTTCAATTTAACATTGAAAATCCCATTTACGACACATTTTTCTTTATAACTCAACAAATATTGATTGGAATTTAATATAATTTGACAAACACATGACTGGTACCAAGCTTCGACTTTTTTCTGCTGTATGGAACAACCTTGAAACTGTTTCATTTAAAAAGAAATAGTCGATCCACACATGCACACCGTTCGGGGTGCTTGGTGTAGGTTTGCCTTCTCTGAACACTTGTTTATACATTTTTTGGACAGTGGTAAATCAAAATAAGACCAATGGTCATATTGATTAATTATTAAAAGTTTTAGATGAATTATGATTGACTGACTGTTTTCAGCTGCTCAATCCCTCCTCCTGGTCAGACCGTCTCCCTCCTGTGATTAGGGAGAGAGGACAGTTGGTTCTCCCCTTGGTCTGACTGTCATGTTGAAGGAGTGAAGAGTGAGACAGTTTATCTGCCGCTAAATATACACTAAATATATGCTAAATATGCTATATCTGCTAAAGAAGTTTTTTGTTTGATTTTTGTGAAGTTGAAGTCAACCACAGAGAATATTTTTGTTGGTGAAAATAAATTCGGATCATTTTGAATATAGAAATATCTCCGCGAGTGCTTATTAAGGAATTTAATGAGTCATAGACCTCCTCCTCAGACTTCTCTGCTATTTTTATTTTTTACCCTTTTTCTGTTTTAATGCAAGAGTAGCCATAACAATATTTGATACAAGAAAAACATGTTAGTTGAAAGGAACATGTATTTTTAGAACATTAGACCAACATAAGTGCTGATCCAGACACCTGTCATCATCCACATTATCCCTTTGAACGTCATACCTTACATTAGTACCATTACTTCATGGTACCTAACAAAGCAGGTACACTCACTCAGTGTACCTCACTTTATATCCAAGGTAATTAAGTCTACTCACAGGAAAATAATGCACATCTCAGACAGATTTAATGCTTCATAAAAAGTTAATCTGATGAAAATATTGCATTAAAAGTGTTCAACTGAAAAGCTCATACACTCACCATAATGCTGTTGTCAAATGGGAACAAATGAGGTTTATTTTTCAGCAGAAGTGCCTTGGTATTAAATTTTTCTTCCTAATGATCAAAAAAGTCACCAATGGCAGGTATGATCTGATGACGCTTTATAGTCAAAAGTTTTTTTCATGTTGGAAAACAATAGTTAGTGACTTTTTCAGCAAATATATCAATAACTGAATGTGAAAACAAGCCTCTCCATCTGCTGTCATTGATCCAACTCCATTGGTTTTACTGATGAATCAGAGTTGTAGAAGATGACGGTGTTTCCACGTTCACTACGGAGCCTCTTAACGTCCAAATTGGTCATATCTGATGACCATGAAAAGATGACAAACTGCATTTTACACCAATTATTTCCATGTATTGATAGGATTAGTGGATCAACAGGTATTAAACAGTTTACATCAGTAGGTGATTTTGGTTGCCAGTGGCTGTTTAGATCTTTATGGGTTAAAAAGTACATTAAAACCAGATTAAAACATATTTTACTCTTGGTTAAAAGTGGATTTAATTTACCATGAGGCTGAGAATAAAATTAAAAACTAACAGAGGTGAACCACTTGCACATAGGAAAGGGAAAAATTCTAATGAGTTGTCTTGTGATCAAATAAACATTTCATGTTGTAGCCTATATATAAATGCTTTCTGCTAATGGTGGCTGTGGTTCATGCATCCCATGTTCAAATGATCCTTGACTACAGGAGCTGTCTGTCCTCAAAAGTAAGTTTTCTGTTGGACTCACCTCAACTGAAACGACTACATATTGGGTTTTTTTTTTTTGGTTTTTTTTGCAAGATGCCTTCCTCTATGCATAAGTATGATTATTTACAACGTAATTGCATAGTAGTACCTTACTGTAATTTCATTTTGTTCCCGGCTCTTGAATTACAGGTTTGAAAAGATGTACATGAGATAAACTATAGTATGTTTCACAGTCTGATTTAGGGAGCGGGCACATTGAATGGAAATGATGAAAAGATTTGTCTGTGCAGCAAAAAAAATAAAAATAAAAAAATAATAAAGAAACACGATATAGATTCAAAGAGTACAAAAGGTGAGAAATAAAATTGCAAATGTTTGACACAAAAGCAACATTTTCATTGACATGTAAAGTACAATTTCAGAATAGACATAATAATACATTTTAAAGGAGTGCACTTTACAGAAACAAATACAAAACTACACTTTCCTAAAGTATCGATGTGTCTGTGTTTGGTTGACAGTTGCTCATATTTTAACATTAGGTAACTGCATTTGTTGTAACTGTAGAGAAAACACTAGAAACCAGGAGTGATTGTAAGGATTTTGTGGGAAAAACTGCCTCTTTTCCTCTACATGCAAATCTGTCTGCAAACTGTTACCATACATGAAGGAAACTAAGACAGTCATTAGCTTAAAAATGTCATCAAACAACATAAACGATAAACTCCAATACATACTTAGCACACAAATATATGAGTATGTGTATCTTACATAATGAACTTTTAATAACCAGTAAGAGCCCCCCCCCCAAAAAAAAACAACAAAACAACACAGCCGACAAGTGTTCAGAGACCTCCGCCAAGCACCCCGAACAGTGTGCATGTGTGGATCAACTATTTCTTTTAAAATTAAACAGTTTCAAGGTTGTTCCATACAGCAGAAAAAGTTGAAGCTTGGTACCAGTCGCGTGTAATGTCAAATTATATTAAATTCCAATCAATATTTGTCGAGTTATAATGAAAAATGTGTCATAAATGGGATTTTCAGTGTTAAATTCAAATGTCCACGGAGTCCACATTCCACAGTGGATGTGGACAATTTTGTGCCAGATACAAGATATTGTTATAAGCTATGGGTGGATCAAATTGGAGACTAATTGGAATCGTTTTGAATTTTTTATGAATTTTCAAAAATTGCCCAATGATGAGAGATACGAAAATTTGAGATTTTGTGACCTTGCTGTGACCTTGAACTTTGGCCTACTTGGCCCAAAATTTAACAGGTTGGTCCCAGGGCCTAGGCCTATCTGTGGGTACAATTTGGTAAAGATGGTTGGAATAGTTTTCCCATAAAGTTGCTAACAAACAAACAAACAAACAAAGCAAAGTGATCACAATACCTCTAGAACTAGAAAAGCATTCGGAGAGTGCAGACCTCCACCAAGGCAGATCAGCCCCCCCCCGATCACCACCAAAATGTAATAATTTGTTCCTTGTGCCAGTATCAACATTTCCTTAAAATTTCACCAAAATCTGTCCATAACTTTTTCAGTTATGTTGCTAACAAACAAACAGACAAACCCCGATGAAAACATAACCTCCTTGGCGAAGGTAACAACAAAAATCGATGTAATTTCAGAGCTGATATCTATCCATTTTCCATGTTTTCTTGATAATTACCAAAATCACTTAAGTTCTTATATTGCTATTGTACTGACAAAAACAGTGCTTTTAGGCATTCCGTGTTTTCTTTTCTGTTTGTTTTAGTCACATGATACACACAGGAGTTTGTACTTGATTGCATAACCACTGATTTTGATGACTTTCGATGGGCTAATAATTTTTTCCGCAACTGTAGCAATAGATCCTGTTCTGATCAAATAATTTTATATTTGCTCTGGTGTAACTCATTTTTTCCAGGAAATAATCTTTTAAAAAAAGAAACAAACCAAAAAAGTAATGCCTTCTTAACAGCATTATGATACATTGCAATATATTGTATCATGATCCTAGTATTGTGATTTGTATCATATCAGCAGAGTCTTGCCAAAACCCATCCTGGTCATGATTGAGTGGGACAGAGCAGTGACTGAATGTTCAGTCCACATCTTCATGATAGGTTTGAGCTTTATCTCATTTAACTGAGAATAGTTTGTGGGTGAAAATACTGAACTATTTACCGTTTATAACCACAGTCCCCCTCTCTGCTCCTTTCAATATGCTGGGTTCTTTTCTCTCATCATTCTGTTTATCCACAAAAATAAATAGGTAAGCTTAAATAAATAAAATAAAGCAACAAAAATAAAAGGCTTGAAGGGTAAACGCTCCCAGACTCCAGTTCTTGTATTTTTAGATGAACCAAGTCTCGAACATTACGCTGTAGTTGTTTAGCTGCTGTCATGTCATCTCAGCTTTATCAGGTTTGACATGTTTGCCTGTCAGATGCACTTGAGAAATGATTAAAATAATAACAGCTCGTAAGTTTCTGAGTCCTTCTGACATTCAAAAAAATCTAAGTAATGCTCCCTAAGTGCCAGTCACTGATGACAGAGTGCGAGAGGGCTGTGTTTTAACAGATTGACAGTGTATGTCAACAAAACACTGCACTAGATACAGATTATGTTAGACGACACATACAGGAAAAAATAATACATTTAATGACTGTTGTTAATTATGTTTATATGTGATTATTTACAAGTTATTGTGTCAGTAAAAAATATCCAGACAACTTAATACAGTACATTATTCTGTTAAAAAAAATAGAATTTACCTCCAAAGAAGCAAATTTACTGACTTACTGACTTTATTTAAAGATTAGTCTAATCAAGAGAAAGTGAACATCAACATGAAAAAGTAAATTTGCACACATCATTTATCAAGTGGGCTCATTTTTTAGCTAAAGATCTGTATTTTATGGAACTGTTATCCTTTTTAAAATACCACTTACACAGTACAGGAGAAGTTCCGAACCCTCAGCTAGGCTGCATTAAATTAACAAAAAGACATGCAAAAGACTGTTTACGTTTTACACACATAAACATACAAACATGTCACTGTCATTTACCTGTGAATGAGAGCTTTTGCAAAATAGGTGCATTAGTGAGGACAAGGTGTTAGTGTGTTTGTTTGTTTTTTTTGTCTGCATAATGTTTTAATTGTCAGTCTTTCAACTGCACACATTTTCCACCCACTGGGAGAGTCCCTGGCCCACTTTTGGGCCTGGTGTTTTGTATTTATGGGGGGAATTAAACCTTAAAAATGGGCATTTGTTTTCATGAGGCTTTTAAGTGCAGTTGTGTGTCCCATATTTTCCCATCCCATCCCATCACGAGAAAAAATAAGCCTCTATTTGAGTGTGTAAACAATTAATCTGTGACATGAATGACTCAATCACATCTGATTGAGAAATAAACTGACCTGAGAAATGAACAGACCATTTCAGGAAGTGATATGACTCAGTTCGTTCAGATTTATTCTGTAAAGGCCCATTCATTCTCTACATTAAAGATGCATACGTATACAGACGGAGCGATCTGTCTGTCCTTTGCGTTCATTATGTGCGTGTATCTGTCTGCTCCCTGGGAGTTTGCAGATGGAAACCCAAACGGAAAATACGGAGCAGTAGCACTGGGAACCATGGAGACAGGGTTGAGATTTGAAGAGAATAATTTATAGAAATTATGTAAGTTTTCAAAGAGCGACTGAGTTAATGAAAAACTACTGACATATTTATGACAACTGTCCTTCTGAATATCAACATTAGTATCCACTAGGCCTGTAACGGTACATGTACCAAACCAAACCGTTTCGGTACACACCTGTTCGGTTCGGTACACAGCTGTACTGAAACAGCACAGTATGATGAGAAAAAGAAAAAGGAACGAAAGACGTTGTTTGATGCGGAACTTTTAATCTGCGCAAGTTCCAGAGGGACATATTGAAGGACGCACACATTGACCCGAACTACGAAATAGCAGCTGATATAAGGTAAATAAAAAACAACAAATATGATGTGAACCTGGAAGGAAGAGACTGAAGACCCTCCACCATCAGTACAGTCCAGTTTGAATCAGTTCAGGTCCTGGTGAAAGACAACAACGAGGAAAGAGACGGTGATAAGACGGACGTTGTTTACCGCCTATGAACTACGGTAGTTCTAAAACACTTACACTAGCTCTGTCTGTCTGTCTGTCTCTCTCTCTCCCCCGTACGCTGTATAATAGAGGAATAGAACCCAGGAGTTGGACTTTGAAAGTATAAAAAGTTTCACTTTCGTTTCATGCCAGCGTTAGTTATGTTAGTTACGGACCCCCCCACCCCGGCTCCGACCCAAAAAAAAAAAAAAAGACAAATCGCACCCTGCACGCACACGTACAGAAAGTGGCCTTAACAATTTGTTCTCTGCCCTAAAATAAAAAATTTGGTTAATTTTTTGTTGTCATTGTTTCTCTTCAGTTTGTTTAAAGAGAATAACTACTTGTCCTCTTGTTAATGTTGCACTTCATGTGGAATTTTTTTGGGTATTTTTATGCAGAATGTGAACTGACAGAACTGTGATTAGATTTTTGTTGTTTGTTCAAAACTACCTTTCAGGGAAAAGTGCAATACTCATGTTTAAAATACATTTAGTAATATTAATAATTTATTTTATCTTCTATTTGATTTATAGCAACAGAATTATATTCCTGTTTTTCTATATTCTATTGTATCCAAAAATTGGGGGAAAAATGTTTAAAAAAAACTCATAAATGTATTAAAGACATTTCGAGGGGTTTTCTTTCTTCCCGTACTGCACCAGAAAAAAACGAACCGTGGCTTTCAAAACCGAAAACGTACCGAACCGAATATTTTGTGTACCATTACAGGCCTAGTATCCACATTATAATACCTCCTCTGTCATCGCCATGTTTGTTATTTATTATTGTCTTTCTTTTTCTTCTCAAAAACTTTACTCTTCTTCATGGTATTAGGCCAGTATGGTAATTACAAGTGACGCCCTCTGTTGGATTGATTGACATTCATTCCAACACACTGGATGCATAGAAGTATAAAGGCAGTGATGCTTGACACTGTTTGAAATGGACAAACCTATTTAAGTACGCAAAGTGATCATAAATGAGCTTTTATGCTGTGGGAGGCATTTTACTGGCATGGTTTGTAGGGTTGTGCTGTTTGTCAACAATCCTCTAAAAGCCTATTCATGGTCACTTCATGGTAATGTGTTTTTGAGAAGAAGAAGAAAGTCAATAATAACCCACAAGGCGATGACAGGAAGTATGTTGATATCAATGTTGATATTGAGAAGGGTAGTCATCATCTCAAACAGTCGCTCTGCAATTTCTGGAAATTGTTCTCTTCAAATCTCAACACTGCCTCCATGGTTCCTGGTAGTACTGCTCCATTTTCTCCATTTCGGTTTACATCTGCAAACTTGGAAAATGGGCAAAAATATGCACGGAATGAACACAGAGGATGAACAGAACGCTCCCTCTGTATACATATCTTTAACATAGAGCATGAATGATCATTGAAACGAACGTACCTATTTACGTACATAAAGTGACCATGAATGGGTCTTTAGAGGTTTGTTCACAAACAGCACAACCCTACAAACTATGCCAGTAAAAAAACGTCTGCATGGCATAGGGGAGCTAAAAGACTCCCTTGCTGTAGAGGTCGATCACTCATGCCAGTACCGTCCTCAGCATCACTTTCCTCCGTCTCTGTGGACTGATGCTGATGGTTTTTCCTCCGCTGAACTCTCAAATGTACATTCATATTTGTAATGGGAGATTTATGTATCGCTAGACAACTGCTGTATTCCTCTGGATGTTACTGCTGATGGACTCCTAGTCTCATCACGTCCTGTGTTGACGTTCTTGGCCACCTGAGGAGGAGCTGCTCTCCAGTTTTTGACATTTACTGATGTCCTTCGCATAGATGTGAATACAGATGTCACCTTATTCACCTCTGCAACTGAACCACTGGCAAGTTGAGTAGTCTTTCCATCTGTACCCCAACACATCTTTTGATCTTTTCCTCTTTCAACGGCAGATTTAACCCCCCCCCCCCTAACCCCCCGCCCCCATTTGAACATGTAAAATGTTGAAAATATTATAAGCATTTTGGCCAGGATTCAACCCTCCAACCTCTTGCACCGCAGCCCATAGGATTACTTACTGAGCTATCCGTCCACATGCGCATTGAAATGCAAATTTATGCGCCCCAAGGCTTTCTTATGTCTTGTATTAGAAGGGGGTCTACTGTACATGTGCCATTTATGACGTGAGTCTATAAAGGGAGTTAAATCTAGACTAGACTAAAAGCTAATCATGAAGAGACAACTGTCTATTCAAGCAGCATTTGGGTCTGTATGAAAAACAGACGGGCAGCCACAGAAGGTATGGAGTGTATTAATATACAGTGGGAACCATAGAAGTGCATGGACTAAATATTGAATATCTTTGAACACAGACAGTGATTAAGTGAATCACACAAACTTGTCAAACAGAGGCCTATACCTCTACTGTATCGTGTTGTTTGTAATTTCAAATGATTTGGAATTCAATGCCATAGCTGAGGACAACCTTATTAAAGCCAAATCTTTGCTTTGGTTCCAAAAGTGGTCACATTAATGAGCTCAAACTGTATTCATTTAATCAGTGTTGGGAATAACAGTGTTAAAAATAGTGCCGTTACTAACACCATAATTGTTTTCCAGTAATGGGTAATGTAATAAATTACTATTTGAAACGTTACAACACCGTTACCGTTACCAGCAGTGAAATGTGGCGCGTCACTATGCACTGATATCTAACAGCTGTTATCCGTCCTGGCTCGCTCAACCAGGCACGAGAGGTGTGACGTTCACGGACGAGTTGAGTCTTTTGAACGGCTCTTAACAGTGAACAATAAGAACCGATTCGTTGCGAGCCGTTCTTAAATTCAAATTGCCCATACTGCCTTCATGCTTCACCTGTGTGTTCACGAGTCTGAGTTGTCCACGCTGCCTTCACCTGAACGACTAATGACATGTCCGAGTCTGAGTTGTCCGCCGCACACCCCATTCACTTGAACGCAGCTACGTGTGCAGCTAATTTAGGGGAGGAGTTATCAGTGAGTCCGACTGACTGGACTGAAGACATTTACCACTGGATCAGGGAGGAGCGACTGAAAAAAGAGATGTGGGATTAACTGGAGGAGCATCTTCTTCTTATAAATGCAGAGATGCACTTATGTGGTGGAAAAGCCAGGCCCTGGTGGACCCCAGCCTCACCACAGTTATGGTATGATACCTGTCTGCTGTTCTACTTTATGCAACTGGCCGTGAAAGACGCTCAAAAATCAGTTTCCTTTTACATATTTGAAGGTTTTTCAAAAAAAGTAACGCAATAATTACTTTCCCTGGTAACTAATTACATTTATGAAGGAGCAATTCCATTCTAATTCAATTACTTTTGTTGGAAAGTAACTAGTAACTTTAACTAATTACTTTTTTAAATTTGCCCAACACTGATGACAATAAAAAAAACAGACAGCTTTATGTGATTTAAAGCATATATAGTGTTAGTTTGGCTTTGCTTCACTTCACCCCCTTGAACCTCCACCAGGGTTCTAACCCTTGACTCCACCATTCTCCTGCGCCCCCCTGCCCCTCTTCTATTTTTTTCATTTTTTCTTTCCCTCTTGCTCTAAAATCAAACTGAACCTGCTCTGCTCACCCTTCTTATTCATGGCACTTCAGATGTTGCTGTTTCAGTTGTACCGTACAGTGCATCTGCATATGTGAAAGTATCTGCATTTGTTATATTCGTCTTATCTTTGTGCTCCTCCTTCCTTTAATTTGTCACCTGTCTTTCATAATCATAAAGCTGAGGTTTTATTCAACCGCCTGTGCATCAGTGCAAGGCAGACAAAACTACACTTCATCCTTAAGAGCTTATTCAGGTCAAAGACTACAGCTTCTATCCTGCCGCTCATGAGGAGAAACGGGAGGAGAAGTGTCTGCGGCTGCTGTGCGCGATGGCCTGTGATGTGCGAGTTGTTTTTGTGCTCCAGAGGTGGGCTGCTCACTAAGTCTCTGTCTTAGCAGCAGATCACCCATTGGCTTTGTGATAGCACATCATAAGCCTTTGTGGCGACAGGCGCTCTCCCTCCCACAGTTATTCATGTGCAGTTTACACTAAGTCCTATGGCTCTGACAGCCCCGTTCAGCGGGACGTGCAGAGGAGATGTGAAGTCGAGTGAAGTGGCTTCCTGTCTGTCCTCAGGATCCACCTTCCTGTCTGCTGCTCAATGCCACTGACAGCAGCAAAAGGTGACACCTCCTGCCAGCAGCGAGACGATCATATTTCACATCGCACTGCCTTTAAACTGTCATCAGAGAACATACATTCACAACATGTCATTCACAGATGTTTTCTCTCTTAGAATACTTAAAACTATACTGTATGATGTGACATTTTTACACTTTTCTTTTGTCATCTTCAAATGCTCCTAATAAGTGTGTCAAACTAAAATGTAAAAGAAATCCACCAGGTATTGAAACTCAAAAATGTTTAATTCTCATATATTTCTAATAGAAGTCTGACCAATCATTTTTGTCGGTCCGAATGAAATAATTGGCCAAACCTGACTGAGCCTCCTGTCAATCATCCATTACGGCCGTCCAGCATCCGATCCATTATCGCCGTCTCACATCTGATATGTGTCCCTCTCAATCTGACGCTTCATTGACGCTGCTCCTCCTGTCACTGACCACAGTCTACTGTCTAGGATGTGTTTGGATAGAACTGACATGCACATGTAGAAGGGATTAAACGGATTTATGAACAGAAATGACAACTGAGGGGCGCAAATGGGAGTCTGATGAATGAAGGATGGAGATAAAAGTCCGGAAGTCAGCTGTGCTGGACTGAACAGGTCTGCATAAAGCTCAGCTTTTATGACGGTGGGACTCATACAGGTACATGTACATGGTGTCACACACTGTAAGATGATGTAGGATGATAATTGTATGGACTATGAAACCTCAAATGTCCACGGAAAATTCGCGGAGGCCGCGCGTTCACAGTGCGCGCGCCCATCCCCTGGGCACTGCAGTGAAGACACTGACCCAGTACTGCACAGACCAGGTCTACTGATGGAACAGGAGCCGCGGGCCCGCGGCAGGTGGATGATGCATCTGATTACTGAGGGAGGGGTCCGCGGACACGCCAAAACGGACCGGACCTCCACCTCTGCTTCCTCCTCCGTTTCCATCGCGCATCAGATGAGAGGAGGAGATAGGAGGAGGAGCCTCAGAGCTCAGGCAGAGGGAAGGGGGCGGGGCTTTGGAGGGAGGCGGGTTGTTCATGTTCAAACTTTTACTAAGTGCTGTGAGAAATGCCACATCGGTAGGTATAGCTGTAACAGCCAGAAGTGGAGTAAAAATTTTAAAAAAAAAAGGATTTTGTCTTCTACATTTTAAAGTGTTCATTAGTTTCCATTCCCCTGTATACTGCCCAAACATTCAATGCAATCACATGACTGATACCTGTTGTATTTAGTGGAAATACATCTGCACCTGTCTCATTCATTTTAGAAATAATAGAAACTACTATGAGGATCTTAGTTTTGTCCCCTGAACTTCAGGAGAGCAAGTTTTGAGCAGTAAACTTTTCCTCTGGGAACCTCCAGGCCTGAAAAGGGAAGCCAGTGAGTTAGTGTCAGAATCTGCAGCACCTACAAAGTAAACCAGGGGCTGTCCCAGAAAGGATGTCAATCACTTTAGCCTCTTTTACACAGCACTTCTGTTACGAGAATATTTCGCCTTCATTCCAGAACGACATCTGTGTAAACGAAATGGTGGATCATTAGGTCCCACCTCTGTAACACCTCTGGAGGTAGTAACAGAGCCGTGATAAAGGTGGAATCATGATTCTGGAACGCTATGTAAAAGGAACACCTCTCGCTCCACAACCACAGGGTGACGTTTTGATGACATATTGCGTGTGTGACCCCCATGGCGGAGGGATTTCAAAATGAGCGCGGGCCGTGTACAGTAAACAAACATATCAGTGTGACCAGAATGTTGAGCTGGGAAGACGCCGAGATCCGTGAGCTGTTGTCACTTCGGGTGGAGGACTCTATGCATGCTAACATTTGTGGAATGCTGAAAGACTCTGGAGAGGTTAGCAACACCGTTATACTCGGGGTCTCTCCAAAGTGGAAGTGATACGTCACACTATACACTGCGTCTCCGCCCCTTTGATTGTGGAATGCGGGTCCACTGTGTAAAAGTCCAGCCTGTCTCACCTCTGTTACTCCTTTGGTTTGACTGTGGAAATCAGTCAATGGTGGAAAAAAGGTGGGATCACCATCTTGCCTTTTTTCCGGGATCTCTGTGTAAAGTGGCTTTTGTTTGAATTGCAAGCTTTACAGCAGAAATAAACTAGCCTGACCAGCCATCCGGTTTTCTGAGTGTAATTTAATATGAAGAAAACAGTCTGGAATTGGGCCAGTCACTGTGAAATATGCATAATCCATTCTATACCGAACCAGTCACAAGTCTGGGGGGCGGGTGTTTCGCAATGCGTCATGCAATTACTTTTTGTCACAAAACAAAGTCAGTTCCAAGTCCGCAAATCTCTTTACAACTGTTGTTGGTTGTTCACTTGATTCAAAAATAAGGACTGAATTACAGATTACACCCTGTATTCTTAAATTTCTCTGACAAACGCGTCACATCCGTCTTATTACCTCTGCCAAGGAGGTTATGTGTTCATCGGGGTTTGTCTGTTGGTCTGTCTGTTAGCAAGATCATAAAGATTCATAAAGTGTGCACTATGTTAAAAAGTGTCTGTATTACCATCTGTGGAGTAAAATTGTGGAACAAACTGTGTGTGGAGATAAAACAAATATCAAACATAATTCAGTTTTAAAAAAGATATAAAGAATTGTTTCTTGACAGGTAGAGTATTTAATAATGACAATGAGGCCTGTTTGTTTATGGACGATGTACTGATAAATATGTTGTAATTATTGAAGAAAATGGTTGAATTGTTGAGTCTGTTCGTATGACTGTACTGATATGAACATTTTGTTGTGCATAATTCAGTTACTGCACTATGTATTTGTTGTCGTTCGATGTTAAAATTAGGAAAATAGTATTGTTTGATTCTTGTATTAAGTTAGTGATAAAGGTGTAAAAGCACTGAGGGGTAGGATTAAATAAGTTTATACTTCTTCCTACTCCATTTCGACCATGCAAAATTCAGACTTGTATGTTCTTGGAGATAGATTCTGTCCATTGAAATGTTGGATTTTGTTTGATTTTATTTTGTTTTATTTTGTTTTTTTGCATGTTCGAAATAAATAAAGAAAAGAAAAGAAAAGAAAAAAGGATAACTCAAAAAGTTATGGAAGGATTTTGATGAAATTTTCAGGAAATGTTGATACTGGCACAAGGAACAAATGAATAACTTTTGATGGTGATCGGGGGGGGGACTGATTTACCTTGGGGGGAATTTAGATGAAATTTTCAGGAAATGTTGATACTGGCTTTACTGGATTTCTCATTGATAAAGACCAGGAATGTCAAACTCACTTTGGTTCAGGGGCCATATTTAGCCCAATTTGATCTCAAGCAGGCCATACCAGTAAAATAATGACTTAATAACCTATAAATAATGACACATCCAAGTTTTTCTTTTTGTTTTAGTACAAAAGAAAAAAACAATTAAATAATGTAAATATTCACATTTTACAAAAAAGATATGAATAACTTGAAAAAAAAGAAAAAATAGTGCAATTTTAACTCAGTTCCCTAAACTTATTATTTATACATGTACATTTACACACAATGTTTCATAAACATTTGGTAACAGGCAGAATATTGTTAAAAGTTTGGAGTTTGGAACTAAAATTTGAACAATTTCTACAATATTCTATCTCTTATTATTAACACAACTCCAGATCACAGTGGATCCATAAATGCATAAAACATTTAGTAATAGGCAGAATATTGTTAAAACTACACATTTCGGGTTGTTCATCTTTGTTTTTATTGATGTATTTATTTGCATTTTATTGTGAAAGAATAGTTTTGTAAATGTAAATATTTTCACAATTTTGTAATGTTATTTACTTGAATTTTTTCCACATAATTTTTCACAAAGAAAATTTGTAGTTGTCATTATTTATGGGTTATTGTGTTGTTATTTTTACTGTAGATCACATTGGTCTGTATGTGAAACCTGAACCAAAATGATTTGGACAACCTGGACTGTTCAGGTTCATTTTTGCACTTTCATTCCGTGGGCCGGAATGGAACCTTTGGCGGGCCAAATTTGGCCCCCGGGCCGCATGTTTGACACCCGTGATAAAGACGGATGGCTGGCCAGGCTAGAAATGGACATGTTTACAGCCTGTACAAAAAAATTGTTGTTTTGTCTGTAGTGGATTTCCTCCTCCATGACAACTGTAAGGGGATGGATTTTACAATAACTGTCCACATAACCGTCCAAAACCAAAGTAACATCCACAAACTGTGAAATATATGCACATATCAATAGCACAAATCAATAGATGATGTGATGGATGTTTTGTCTGTTGATACATACAGGCTATGATCTATAATGGAGGCCTTTCAGATAGAACTACTCCTCAAACTGATCCATATGATCATTAGTAAAGTTTGTGGCATGTAATACTATAAGTCATCTACTGATCTGCAGTGTTTAATAACTGGTGAACCACTAATCCTATCAGTACATGCAGTTTACCGGCTTTTCATCGTTGTCAGATATGACCCATTTGGACATTCACAGGCTCCGTAGTGATCATGGAAACACCTTCACATTCATGGTGTCACTGATCAAACACACGTTGTTTGACAAATAACAGTTTTTGTAGATGCTTCTTTAGGAACTCAGTTAATTATGTATTTTTCTTCTGACTTTCTCTGTGTTGATATAACCTTAGAATTGACTCTGAGACTTTATGAACATCTGTATTGCCAGTAAATTAAAGATAAGAAAATATCTGATTTTCACTGAAATGCAGAGAATGACATTGCAATAAAAGGTATTTAATCACTCACATAGAGAAAATATTCATTTGGAAGTCGCAGCAAAGATAGTTCTAAGTCTTTGAGGATTAATGCATTTCTTATGTAAATTGACCAGCTGCCAATAAAAACATTTCTTTTCATCTCCAGTAAAAGGAACATTTTATAAAATCAACCTTGAGATTTTCTTCATCAGTTTATCAGTTCACCACGGTGTCATCCCCTTTACTAGTGCTAACAGTTTACTTATGGCTTTTTCAATGGAATGACAAAATGCAATGTGCATTACTTAATTATTTTTTGGGAAATGTTGATACTGGCACAAGGAACAAATGATTAAATTCTGGTGGTGATGGGGGGGGGGGGTTTGATGAAATTTTTAGGAAATGTTGAAATGCACAAGGAACAAATGATTAACTTCTGGTGGTGATCGGGGCCGGGGTTGATCTGCCTTGGAGGTCTGCGCTCTCCGTGTGCTTTTCTGGTTTGTTTGTTTGTCTGTTGGCAAGATTACTCAAAAAGTTATGGACAGATTTGGATGAAATTTTCAGTAAATGTTGATACTGGCACAATGAACAAATGATAAAATTTTGGTGGGGATCGGGGGGGTGGGGATGTTTGTTTCTCTGTCTGTTATCAAGATAACTGAAAAAGTTATGGGGGATTTTGATGAAATCTTCAGTAAATGTTGATACTGGCACAAGGAACAAATGACTAAATTTTGGTGGTGATCGAGGAAGGGGGGGGCTGATCTACTTTGGCAGGGGTCAGCGCTCTCTGAGAGCTTTTCTAGTTTACATCTATTACTATGTATTTTGTAATTGCTTTGATTGTAAGACCCCCTAGTGGTGGAAATGACTTCGATTACACTGGGTTACAAAAAATGTTTTTTGCAAGTTGTCTAGGTTTTTTCAACTGAATTAGGACCATTTTGCACCGCTAAATCCAAAAATGACATCTCTTTTTCTCAATCAGGTCAGGTTTTTTTTGCTAATTTGATTTGGAAAAATTTGATCTTCTCACAAAATTGATTACATTTTTGTGACTTTATCAGTTGATTTTTTTATATAGTTCTCACCCAAAATAGGTTTTAAGAGAAAAAAAAAATCATTTTCTAACAGGATTCCTGTTAGGTACAATAGTGTATTCACCGCAGATGTAGCAGAATATGTCAGGCTTATTTTTGCAAGATCTTCTAGTCGAAGCCATTTCATTCACCTGTAATATTAAAAAAACCATTAATCATAAATTGGCAAAAGTAAAATCTTCAGAACTCGTTTATTGCAAGAAATATGAAAGAATTTTGTATCATATGATGTGAAAATGCCCATAAATGTAAGCAAAAATGTTAAAAAGCCAATATGTAGCATAGTTCAGAAAGTTGACCTGATTGAGCAAAATTAATATGATTTTTGGATTCAGCACACCAAAATTATCCTAAATCAGCTCAAAAAACTTAAACAATAAGTTTGTAGTTGACCAGTGTTATGTTCACAGCCACAGTACCACCAGACCATTAACTGTATTCATCATCATATTAACAGACATTACTATTACTGCTCAGTCCTGTTCAGTAAAAACCACAGTGATTATCTCTGAATCCTCAAACCAATATTCAAACTGCAAAAGAAAGCTGTTAGGATTACACTATACCAGTCAAAAGTTTGGACACACCTTCTCATTTAAATGGCATGAGATGAACCACAGATGGACGAACCAGTGCTCAGCAACACTGGGAACTCCTTCAAGACTTCTTGAAAACATTTCAGGTGACTACCTCATGAGAGAATGCCAAGAATGTGCAAAGCAGCAATAAAAACAAAATGTGGCTATTTTGAAGAATCTAAAATATTAAACATCCTTTGAGTTACGTCACACTTTTTTAAATACATTATTCCATAAGTGTTTATTCATAGTTTTGATGCCTTCAGTGAGAATCTACAATGTAAATATTGGTTAACCTCCACACTGCTGTATTCATCTATAAGGTACACAACAACCTACTTCCACCCAGCATACAGGAGCTGTTCTCAGTCAGAGTCCCAGTAAAACTTTAGGGGGACCTTTATGTTCAAGAAATCAAAGACAAGGACCAACACAAAAGGCAAATGTATATCTGCAATTGGAGTAAAATGATGGAATAACCTCGATAAAGAATTAAAAACCTGCACATCAGTTACTACATTTAAAAGGATGTTTAAAACTAGGGTAAATATTAGGATAAAGTAAGCCAATTATCAGTATGAATCTAAGATTTTGCTTAGATTGTATTATTTATTGTTATTATTGTTTAAAACTGCACCATCTTATCTTGTTTTGTTTCTGCAACTTTCCTTTTTGTAAATAGGGTAGGCATAAATAAGCTGTTGCTTCAGCCTATGCCTTTTCACCCATATTTAATATAGCAGTCCAAACTGTATGAATGTATGTATGTATATATCGTGTTCTGTTAACTGGACGAATAAATTACTACTAAGACAATAAAGCCTTTACTACAGCTTATGTACTCTGAGAGGATGATGACTTCCTGTCTCTCCATCGCTGCTGTCTCATCACTGTCTGTATCTTTCCCTGGATTTATGTACAACAAACCATGACAGTATCCATGTTATCTCTAAATATTACAAGATAGGCTTCTGAGAATGTGGCTGAGTAAAATTTTCAGTTTGTCACCATCTAAATGAGTCAACAATGGTTTTCCTCCAAGTAGGAATCTTACATCCAGGATGCTCATTAATGTTTCCAAATGCCATAAATTTCCAGACCTGTGCAGATGTTTCAGACTATATAGTTTATTTAAATCCAGGTTAAAGACCCGCCTGTTCTCAGCTGCATTTGAATAGAGTTTTTATTCATCAGTTCAGATCTGCACTGTTTCTTCCCTTATGCAAAGAAAATAAATTTCTCTATGTATTGACTGTCAATATATTACTGACTGAAAAATATATTACTGTATAATATATATTTATATCTAAAATATACAGAATAATATATTGTATCAATATATTTTTTATTATATCACAATATATTGAAAAATACATAAGGAATTGCCGCTTTCCATATATTGAAACATATATGACAATATATTTACTTACACATGTAAATATATGTCATTATATATTTAGTAATACACTTCATAATGTATGTATGCATATATACATACATATATTGTCTAGTGTATTACTAAATATATGTAATTATATATTTAGTAATACACTTCAAAAAATATGCATGTATATATATATATATATATATATATATATATATATATATATATATATATATATATATATATATATATATGTACATCTTTTTCATCCTATGTTGCCAAAATGACTAAGAAGCCATCATTTTTCAGTTAACACTTTTTTCATGTATATCACGATGCATATTTTCATGAAATATGTTATTATGCATACCACGTAATGTAAGTGTTGATAAATATCTGCTTTATCTAAACTTGTGTCAATGGAAAGAAACTGAGTTTCAATAAAACTATATGTAAAAATATAGGGCAGTTTTTGTCTTCATTGCAATATATGTTTTATATGTGTCAATATATGATTAAAGCATATATTGCAGTATATTGGAAAATATATGCACTACTTTCCCATATATGGAAATGTATTTTTTAATATAATGCATTATATTTTTCGATATATTGCCATATATTTTTGTTTCATAATGGTTATAAGCTTAAAGTTCTTATGTCTTACCTGTTTTATCTATTTACCAGATTTGTTTTTTGTTTGTTTTTCCTCATGCCTGTACTTTTCATTGCTTCCCTGCTGTAATGCTTTTAATGTTTTACGTAAAGCATTTTGAATTGTCTTGTACATGAAATGTGCTATATAAATAAACCTGCCTTGCCTATATTTTGGACATTTAACATTGATCATTTACATTGAAAAACCTGATGCTGCACTAAACCCCAGATGATGTGCCAGTTCTCCACAGAATCAGATCTTTTCACCACAATGGGCCAAATTGCTGTTTGTATGATTGAGTACAAATCATTAAAAAAAAAAAAAAAAAAAAAAAAGAGCACCAATCACCAAATTCTTAGATCCCCACTGCATAGAAACTACAGATCAATCCAACTTTTGTCTGTTCCAGAGAAAAAAGGTGTTACATATACCAGAAAAAAATAAATAAATCCTGCTGTTTCAAATCAGAGCCTTTTCTGCTGCTCAGATACAGCAATGCTTCCCTCTACTGGATGTTTACATCTCTAATCGGACAGAAACAAGAAGGAAATGTCTGATTCAAGTGCTTTGACTTCTGATCCGCTCTTTAAAACATATCCGAGTCACAAACCGAAACCACACAGTTGAATGTTTCAGATTTTTATTAGAAAAGACAGTGACAGTTACTGTGACCCTCCAGTAATATAATCACACACCAGCGGAACACAATGACCCATCCACCCCCCCAATTTGATTCAATCAACAGACACCCGCCTGCTTCTTCGCTTCCTTCATTTGCAGGTCAGTGTCAGTCAGGCAGGTATCCAGCGATGCTCACATGACACAGAGCAGCTAATGGCAGCGACAGACTTCCTGACAGAGGGGGAATGACACAGCACGGCTTTTTATTTTATCCCGTATCCTTTAAACAGGAGATACTAAGGCCTCTTCCTCTATTGTGCAATGTTGCCATCCGACTCTTTTCCACTTTCTGTTTAGTCGGTTGTATCTTTACACATGGACTGTACAGGAGCTACAAAAGAGGATGCCGAGAACTAAAAGAGCTTTCATCGCATTCATGTACATCTAATGAGACGGTCTCATCAAATAATGCGCCTCATTCTCACACACAAATATATATATATATATTGAGAGAGAAATAATTATAGAGTATATTTATTTTGTTCTCCCCCTTTAGTCAGTAAAACTAATCTGGTGTCCTTTGGCCTGAACTGGCCTTTAAAGCAGGTTAAAGAACAGAAGAAACAAATGAGTTCACAAGTCCTCCAAGTGCTGCAAATGAAAGTGTTGAAACAAAAGCTGACAGTCCTGTAGTTCTGCAAAGGTGTGAAATCTTTACCGTGCACTTAAATATATTTCTACACACCAATTTCACACCTCCGAGTTGTATTAAGTGCACCATAAAGTCACCTGAAGTGGATGTAGAACATTGAACTATAAAACAGTATGAAGACGGTAAAACCCAGTAGCCAACAGTGACCAAGAGTGAACTGAGCAAAAACAAGAAACATGAAGCCAATATGATGTCAGACAGAAAAAGAAAAACAAATTTCACTACCTCAGAATGTAAATTAACAGCTGTGTAAAAATAACAACTTATCAGAGTGACTGAGACAATTAAATTACAGACGTACAGAATATCACAGGATGTGGAGGAGAAATCACAGACATTTATCTTCTTACTTGAACATTTTACTGCCAAAACACAGTATCATAGTATAATATCGTGAGAATGACTAGGATTCACCTCATCTTTCCAGACAGATGCCCCTCCCATCCCCTCCCCGAGTCCACCCTGAGCCCCAAGAGTCCACCGTTGTCATGGACACCACTTGACAACAAAGTGCAAAAGCCCTACTGCTGGCCTTCCTTCTTCTCTCCCTCTGATGAGCTGGAGCTGCTGCTGCTGCTGCTTTCGCGCTCTGCTGCCATCTGCAGGACGGTAACATGAACAGTTAGAGAAGGCATCGGAGTTATGAGTTTTTCAAGATTCAAAGATTTTTTTCTTTTTTTATCATCAATTCACTACATGCATAGGAGAGAATCGAGATACGGTTTCTCTCTCACCTTGTTAAATGACATACAGTTAAAAAAAAAAAAGAGATAAAAGTAGAATAAGAATAAATGAGTGATATAAAAAGTAAGCATTAAGCGTATATGTCAATCTATTTACAGTAGCCGCAGTAGTGTAAGACAATAATGGTTATGAGCTGAGGAGGTGCATAAAGGATATGGCACAAGTGCAATGTTTGTAATACATCTGGTATCAAATATTGCCAGGCACAACAAACCCCACCCCTCACACATATTGTAGCTTAATTTTGGCATCAGTCCAGCTGATGTCATGATGTCTACGTGTGTGCTGATGTCAGCATATCAACTGCCTCTATATATGTGCCAAGTTTGAAGTAAATCGAAACAAAATTGATGTTGTCATAGATGTTTGAAATTTCACCCATTATAAGTAAATGGAGAAAAAAAAAGATTTAAAAAAAAATTCATTAAAAATTTTAACTTTGACCTACTTTTCCCAAAATATAATCACTTCTGGGTCACTGGCAATCTATAAACTTAATTTGGTATGAATTCAACCAATAGTTTTTTCTGTTAAGAGTGTTAACTAACAAACCAAACCAAAAACAACACCCCTAGCCTCCTCTTCGGGGGGCAGGGTAATAAAGTCATGGCATTATTATTATTATCATTATGACTAAAGTTACATAAAACTAAAACATAGCCTCTCAAATGTTTGAGAGGGCCATAATATTTTAGAAAACCAGGCAAACAAGCAACAACTACAAGCCACAACTACTTGCGTCAGCTGTAGCTACTATTAGATGAAATTCTGCTGCAAATAATCATCGGGATCATTTAGTCTTCAGTGCAAGATAAAAAGTAATCAGTGAGGAGCTTTAGGAATGTTTGAGGTCCCATGAACTTAAAATATGAATGAATACTTGTATTGAGGAAATCCATGACATAAACCTGAAGGATCTGGCCGGCTGATGGTCCTATTTGCATACTCTAACTACATCGGTGGTGTGAAAGTGGCCTCCTACCTTTTTGTAGGCCATTTCAAAGAGTTTGAGCGAAGCCTGCTGCAGGGTGGAGGCTGCTTGCTTGATGTTCTCTCCTGTTTCTGAGTCCTTGTTGGCCAGAAGATCCCTGACCTTTGAGATCTCCTCCTTCAGTTTGGTGCACTGAGTGGACAGAGAGCATGGAGGTACACAAATTAACACACCTAGGTTCACTTTTTCATCAGATTCCTCTCTATATAGGATCCGTTTAGTACCTCATCTGCAGGAAGTTGGTCTTTGAACTCCTCCATCTTGGATTCTGTGTCGTGGATGATGCCCTCTGCCATGTTGACGGCCTCCACTCTTTCCTGTAAAAAAAATACATGAATAAATGAATGCACCTGCCCATTCTCTTCACCTGTTGGACAGAGTTTATCACAGGGCTCAGATTTATTACCAACTGTGTCTCAACAGAAAAGTCTTTTTTATCTGCTTGTCAACTCAAGTATATTTCTATTTACAAAGGAATTTTGGGGAGACTTCCCTCTTACTTATGTTCACTATTATCCTGGAATCATGGCAGTTACAATCTACACTCAATGAAACCATTTGTTCCAAAGACAAGGACTAAATTAGGAAAAAAAATCTTTAAGGGTTTTCAGCTCCTGATGCAAGGAACAAGCTTCAATCTGAGCTCCATCTACAAACACTGATTCCTTCCAATTTTAAAAAACATTAAAACTCTGGAATCACAGCTGTTGGTCTGCACATTTTTTGACTGTATGTTTTTTCTGTGTTTGTTCTTATTGTAAAGCTATAAGTATAAACTATAAGTACAAATACACATTGTGGAAATAGTATTTGTTTAACAGATGACACTAGTTTAAAGTGGAATTTCATCATCAGAGGAATGTTCATGTTAAACTGCTGTAGAGATGGAGGTCCTTACCTTTCTCCTCCTGTCCTCCTCCGCGTATCTCTCAGCATTCTTGACCATGTTCTCAATGTCGTCTTTACTGAGACCTCCTGACGACTGGATAACAACTGAACAAAGAAAAAAGGATGTTTAAAAAGGATCCTTTTAAGACCTTTTTAGTCATTACAAATGCTAAAAGACCCCTTTCACATCCAAAGTGCTTTGACTTGCTTTCTGGATTTAGACAAAATATCACCATGTTTTTTTTTTTACCTTTTCAGTAAAACGACCCAACTGAATCCAATTTCATAGTTTCAATGACATCAATACTATATCTGTTCGTAAAACTCTTTTAGTTGTACAATTATATATAAATGACTAAGATGAATTAAAAAAAAAAAAAAAATCTACACCAATCCATTTTTCAAAATTGTAATAAAAATCATGCAAAAGTTAAAATCCATGTTACTGGCTTTAGACTTTAAACACCATTGCCATTAACATCTGTGAATAACCGAACAGTCGACCGGTCAATATAAGGACTAAAACAGAGACAAAATGCAGTGTTTAATCAGATGAACAACATGATGTTGCTAAACTTTTCGACTACTCTGACAGAATACACTCCAACTGGTCCTTGAGGTCACAGCACTGTGTTGTTTATTCTCCTTTTAATGTTTATCACACAGAATTAATTCCTTCTTAATGAGGCCTGCCACATTAAACATAGTCAAGGTTTGTACTTACTCTGCTGTTCGCGGCCTGTGCCTTTGTCCTTGGCCGAAACATGAACGATGCCGTTGGCGTCAATGTCGAAGGTGACCTCGATCTGAGGGACGCCACGGGGAGCGGGAGGGATTCCCACCAGAGTGAACTGCCCCAGCACCTTGTTGTCGGCTGCCATCTCTCTCTCACCCTGACACACTTTGATCTCTACCTGAGTTTGTCCATCGGCTGCCGTGGAGAACACCTGGAGGAGAGTAGAAGGCGACGTTTGCACTTTCACTTTTACCCACTCGAGTACATGTACATTATCAGCTCTGTATGGGGTGTCGTTTGGCGCATGTGTGCAGCTGAGGTACCTGGCTCTTCTTGGTGGGAATTGTGGTGTTCCTGTTGATGAGTTTAGTGAAAACTCCGCCCAGAGTCTCGATACCCAGGGACAGAGGTGTTACGTCCAACAACAACACGTCAGTGACATCACCAGCCAAAACACCTCCCTGAATGGCTGCTCCGATGGCGACGGCCTCATCGGGGTTGACTGACTTGCTGGGAGCGCGTCCGAACAGGTCCTGGACTGTCTGCTGAACCTGGATTAGAAAATATCATGTGTAAGCGCTGCTTAACCCTTTGACCCATGAGACATTATTTCAATGTAATGTGCTGCTGTAAATTTGCATCTGTAGAAGTGTCATAAAAGCTGCTGTGAGTATGTGATTCTGTTTCTTTTCTTCAGTGGTTTTGTTTTACTATGTGTTTTAGGATCAAAACAGGATGGAATAACAGAAAAAGACAAAAAGGAATTGAAGTTTTAGACGTTTTTACTAAAGACACTCCATATGTACTTGAACTTCTTGAACATGAACTGTGAACTGGAACACAGTGAACAAGATTTAGAATTTTGACCCAGTAGTTTTTGTTTTTGGGCTTTTTTTTCCTAAATCAGGAACCTGACTGAACTCCAAAAAGCAGTTACACAGCCAAAACTCTGCAAAAATACAGTAAAAATATAAAGGAAAATCACTACAACACTGCAAACAGTAAAAACAAAACATAGCACGTCCGCAATTTCCACAGACGGACAGACAGCGAACTGCTGACAACACCCTGCGGCAAGGGCTGGGGGTAAAAAAAACAATAAGGATAATGGTGTAAAAAAAAAAAAAAAAAAAAAAAAAAAACAAGAAAAAAAAAAAACTTTTTTTATTGTGAACTGGTCTCACTCTCTGCTCTGTGTTTTGCCCCCCATTCCACAAGCTCCAGGGGGTGCACTGAGCATGCTAATAGGTCTATGGAAAGAATAAGGTCTATTCTCTCACCACATTTTGAAATTTTTCCTATTGAGTAAATGCTTGAATTTTTTTGAATATTTACAACAAATCACACATTCATTCATTCATGAGCACTCTTTAACCAAGGGTTAAAGAGTGAAATCATACATTACATGTGGGACACACAGAAGACTGTAATGGTTTAACCTTAGAGCACAGCTAATAGGATGTAGCTCAATATGTCATTTATCAAATTATATCTAGCTTTACGAACTTCAGACTTCACAAAGATCACATAATGGATTATTCAAGAGTCTTAACGCTTGTTGAGGCCACACATACTGCACATCTGTAAAACTTGAAATACCACTTTTGGCCAGCAGATGTCCTCCTCTTGACTTCAGATTTTATTTTTCAGTGGATTTTAAGACTAGAATCAGTGTAGGTTCAGAGGTGACCAGAGTGAGCGTGTGTTGCGTACCTTGGGCATGCGGCTCATGCCTCCAACCAGGAGCACCTCTCCGATGTCTCCCTTGGACACCTCTGCGTCCTGCATGGCCTTCTGACATGGAGCCACGGTGCGGCGGATCAGGTCTGCAACGATGCTTTCAAACTGAGCACGAGTGAGCTTCATGTTGAGATGTTTGGGACCCGAGGCGTCCATGGTCAGGTAGGGCAGGTTGATGTCAGTCTGCACAGAAAAGACAAAAATGATAAGAAACAAAAACAAAACAACTTCAAACCTCCTGGAAGGACATGTCAGAATAAGCAAATGCAGCAGTGAAGACATCTGAAAAGCAACAGTCTATGCCAGGTCGTCATTAACAGGCACAACAAATCCATGTCTAAACTACATATCCCACTGGCAGAACATGTAAACTTCATTCTAAGCATGGGAGACAAATATTCAGGTAGTTATTTTTAGTCAGGGCCGATGCTTTTACACAGTTTCATAGCTTTAGAAAGCAGTGCTCATGTTTTTCAAGCATCTGTATACCATCATATCAGCCAAGGCCATGTCAAACTTCTTCCACTTTCACTACGACTCCTGTATGATCTCTATTACAGTTTTGGAAACACTCCTGACCCTGCATTAATGGGTAACCCCCAGGCTGATGTTAGACTGTGAACAGGGAGAAAGTAAAACTTTGGGACCAGTGATGCAAAACCCAGAATCACAGCCTGACTAGGTTATCAGTAGCCCAATATTTTGGTTCTTTTCATCCCTACGACATGACACTTGCAAGAAGAAAACTAGACATCAGCCTTACTAGGCTGTTATTTCAACATGGATACTGAATTACTGGTGAGTCTGTCCTCATCTCTGCTAGTGGCCATTGCATGATTAAATTCTGCATTTTATCATGATGTCATCTAAAAATCACAGCAAGCAAGATGTTATTTGAGCAATTTGCAACAGTAACCTCAGCCCACCAGTTATGCGATATGCTTTAGAGGCATATTGGAATGGATGAAAAAAAAAAAAAAAGATAAAATGAAAGTTATTTTCAGTCTTACTGTAGTGTATGTATTCAAGAGAAAAATTACACACTGGGGCAATATTGTGCAAGCTTTTGGTTCAGTGAGAAGGATTATTGAAAAATAGTAAAATCAATAATCATACTATGATAAATAGACCTTAGACACTCAGTGAAGAAAATCAGTACAACAATTAATGTGTACATATTCTCAAATGGTTCTAAAGCGACGCAATAAACTCCACTATTAATGTCATTAGTCCCTAGAGTAGTGCTGAAACTAACGATAATTTTAATAATCGATTAATTTGTAAATTATTTAAATAACTAATTGATTCATTGAATTAACACAAACACTGTGGGATTTTGGCCATTTTTTTCTCGATATTCAAGTTTTGCTACATAAATGGCGCACTACATTTGGTCCAAATGGGGCTGCTGTGGCCACCACAAACATAATGTAAACCTACCTTTAAAGATCTGGCACAGTATCTGAAGCCTCAGCCATGCTGCTGTGTTTTCCCTTGTTACACTAAACAGTGTGTGGGCATTCGTCAATACTAACATGCTCAAGACCCAACGAATCGACTGCCGAATTTGTTGCCAACTCTTTTAAGAATCAATTTGGATCGATTTAATGTATTAGTTGTTGCAGCAATACTGGATGCACCGTAGTTACAATTCATAGACTGTTCGGCTCTGTACTAGGCCAGTCCTGCCATGTGTCCAGGACAGGCCACTCTCACTGAGCCAAGCTCTGCTACAGCTCAGAATCAGCCGACTCTAAAACAGAGCCAGCCGAGCTGAGGACTAGTGCAGAGACTTCCTCTACCAGCACTGTAACACTGAGCCAGACACACAGGACCTGGACAGCTGACTTAAGAGCTGGACTCTCGCTTTAGATGATAACAGTTGTTTTTTTCCGTATACCTGCAGTGAGGAGGACAGCTCACACTTGGCCTTCTCTGCAGCCTCTCGGACTCTCTGCAGGGCCATGTTGTCTTTCATCAGATCGACACCAGACTGAAAGATAAAAAGACAAAACCCCCCATGAAAGCTCTGAAAACACCACAGAACACATGCTGAACTATTAAGTGGTCCCAGTCTTTACCTCTCTCTTGAACTCTTTGACAATGTGCTGGAGGAGGTGCTGGTCAAAGTCTTCTCCTCCCAGGAAGGTATCACCATTTGTGGACTTCACTTCAAAAACTCCCTTCTGGATCTCCAGCACAGAGATATCGAACGTGCCACCACCCAGATCATACACGGCAATACTGGGAACAAAGAAGCAGATTTCATTTACACACTTGCGCCACCAAGCATGATAACAAAACAGTGTGGATCTAATCATTCCTTTGCCATTTCATGTTTCAGTGATGACTGAACTAGTCTGGTTAGTGTCTGCGCTGTTAAACATCAGTCGTCATGGTGCTGTTCCTTTATACTCACATCTTATCCTGGGTTTTGTCCAGACCATAGGCCAGAGCAGCAGCTGTTGGCTCATTGATCACACGAAGGACGTTCAAGCCAGCAATCTGACCTGCATCTTTGGTGGCCTGACAGAGACACAAAAACATGAGAAACCTTGAAATGCTGTCGTGTTGTGATGTGGAGCACTAAGCCCTCAGGATCAGAACTGGGCTGTGAATCTAGTTTTGCTTTGTGCCTATATTACAGTTACTGGTGCTGCGAGCTGGTCTACAGCAGCCCCAAAAGCCACATCCACAACCATGGGAAAAGGAGCAGCTATAGAACAGTGAGCATGTTTTTCTGAGTCAAATCTCTAAATCAACCGTTATCACAAATCAGGCAGTGAGGCCCAGCACCCAATACAATACATAACATAACAACACATAAAAAACTGCTGTCATTGTGCTTGTGGGGGCTGAAAACACTTTAATAATTTTCATTTAAACATTGATGTTGATAAATTATCATTTCTCAAACAGCTTTATTCTGCATGTACACTTCTGTTTTGATCAAATTTAAAGATGTTCCACAGGAAAGATGTACCACTCTCTACAACATCAGCATATAACATCCAATAAGAAATATTCAGTAGTTTTTCAAGAAACACCAAATATTTGAATCTTTAGCAAAAAAAAAAAAAAAAAAAAAAAAAAACTTACAGACAGCTTGATAAAGTTACAGCTTAAACGCTTGGCCAAGTGTTTTTCTCAGACACCACAAACTCTACTGTAACTCAAAGATGGTGGCGCCCATGTCGGCTGGAGCTGCATTGGCTCTAGTGTTTTATCTGTGTTTTTATTGTGGCCAATGCAACGTAATTTCATATTGTAGTGTATCTGTGATGTAATTTTTAAATGGGAATCTGAACTGGTTTAATGTGAAAGACAGTGGCAGTGTGTGAGTACGTACCTGTCTCTGTGAGTCATTGAAGTAGGCTGGTACGGTGACGACAGCATTCTTCACTTTGGTTCCCAAGTAGCTCTCTGCAACACCAACACCACATCAGTACAGAAACTAACATTAAGGTGTAACAGATGTTGACTCTGGTCAGTGCACTGTCAGTCGTACCTGCAGTTTCTTTCATTTTCATCAAAACAAAGGCGCCGGCCTGGCTGGGGGAGTACATTTTCCCATGAGCCTCCACCCAGGCATCACCGTTGGATGCACGAACAATCTTGTATGGTACGTTCTTCCTGTTAATCAAAGACAACATAGGTACCGGTTAGGTACTTGTAGGAGAACCATAGGTCCAATCTACACAGCTTGGCCAAAAATAAATCCCGCACAATATATTGTTGATGACCTTTATTACACAATGTGTTCACTATGACATTGTTTACGTCACATCATTTGTTTCTATCTATACAGACACATCTATACTTAAAGTTGCATTAATTTTTTGTCAAGATCTTGTTCTGATGACGGAGAGGCAAACCACTGTAAAGTCTTCTTAATCACAACCCAAAGACTCTTAATGGTGTACAGATCTGGACTCTGTAGTTGGTGGCCAACCCATGTGTGATAATCTCTCATGCTCCCTGAAGAACTCTAACAATTATGTGGTTCAGAAACAAGACACTATTCACTGCATTAGCTTAAGTTAAAAACTTTTTGCAGCTGAAACGCATAAATCTCTGCACTGATATTCCAATTTAAAGATCTGCACTATTATCTTGAATTAAATCCAGGTGAAGTTTTTTTTGCCAGGCTGTGTACATTCTTTGGTGATAGACTGTGCTCTCATTCTGATCATTATTTGATGTCTAATTCCATAAAGAAAAACAATGCATCAATCCAAGAAAACTTTCTTCTTCAAAAAATATTGTCTTGCAATGTGGCAATTGTTTTTTAGCTCAGACAACTACACAGAATTTCAAAGTTAACCAAAGCTGCACTCACAGGTCTTTCTGGACCTCAGGGTCATCATAGCGGCGTCCTATCAGTCTCTTGGTGGCGTACAGTGTGTTCTGGGGGTTGGTAACAGCCTGGCGTTTAGCAGGCATACCCACCAAACGCTCTCCATCTGCTGTGAAGGCAATAACTGAAGGAGTTGTCCTGGCTCCCTCTGCATTCTCCAACACCTGAGGACCAAAGAAGAAGCCTTTAGCAACTTCAGCAACAATATTCACCAGGACACTGTGTTCATGTTCGCAAATCTTTGAAAATACTCTGACAAAAAACATCCCCAAGTAATCTGACAATCTAATGAAAAATTCAAAATTAAACTAGCAAGGAGATAACATTTCATAGAATACTTTGCACTACAGCTGCATTTCAAAGCCACAAATCAGTCCCATTAGCTGCTCAGTCTATTGTAAGGTGTAAACAAAACAGCATCGTTTGCATACACTGAATGTCAGAGGTTTAAAATAAACGCTAACTATTGAACTGTTGAGGGAAACAATGACAGACTGACAACTTTTACTGACAGTTTTTCAATTTACACAATCGGTTTATATCCTCTAAATCCGGTTTTCAGTCAAATACCAATATGCCAGATGTCATTTTCTGGTTGACAGTGGATGATATTGATCAACTTTGTTATATTAAGGGTTTCTTTCTGCCATTAAAGATAATGTAAGACTTGCTCTGCTGAAATAGTCATGTCAACCTATTTGATAGGATACATTGGCATTGTGATCCCCACTATCGAGACAATAGTTCAGTCAGAGAAGTCATTCTACTAATAGTATTTAGGATTTCCAGTGTCCACAAACTGATTTAGAATAAATTATGCTTTGGCTTGACCAATGATGAAGTTGACAGATGAGTTGAAACTAAAACCAACAGTTACAGAAAAGTACATTTTACTTTGGACATGTTTAACACAAGTAAGAAATAGTTTTAAATGTGTGTGCTAATTCAGCACCCAATCAACTCTTGAATGCACAGCTTGATATGAAGGATAAGGTTTTATGGCACAATACTTATTGTGGCATGTTTCACCCACATTAAAAAGAAACTGCACACACTAGCCAGCATTTAACTGTGCTTCTTTACACACACCACTGTGAAATCGAAAAAATTGAGAAGCAGAGTCTGGCATAAACAACATAGCATCCTATTGATATGACAAGTGTGTGCTCATCACCTTGGCCTGTTTTCCCTCCATGACAGCAACACAGGAGTTGGTGGTCCCCAGGTCAATACCAATGACTGCACCCTTGATGGCTTCTGACCTGTAATGCAAGACAAAAATGAATGTGTTCTAATTACATGTGGGTTATTCAACAATGAGTAGATTTTACAAGAATTTTCTGACAACCAATCTGTGTGGCAGTTGTCTCAAATTCAATAATGTGAGTTCAGCTTTCTTTAAGATGATCTGGCCATTTACCATTATGGGTAAACAGGTAATTTTTCTAGGTGTTTGAATGCCGATACTCACGCATAGTCCCTTCTGGACAAGGCTCTGAGAGCATCTGCTTGGAAGCCATTCCAGCATGCCTGTGGGGACATCATTGTAGGGTTATATAGCAGTCAACAGTTAATCTTACACCTTAACTCATATTAAATAAAATTGTCAGGTTCAGCATTGGTGAGCAGTGCACATCCTGTTAAAAAAAAACGATAAAAAAAAAGAAATTTGACGATGGCAGCAACACTAAGAGCTCAGGTAATTGAGTATTAACCTACACAGATGTCCAATCTTCAGCTGATAACATGGTTAAAGTAACAGCTAATTCTGCTCAATAAGTCAGGAAACCTACACTGAGCCGCAGCTTCTCATTGTATCTCACAAACTTTGTATCAATAAGACAAATGTTGCAGCATACTGGGGGTGGGGACACCTTACTGAAGGTCACTGAGCTCCAGTGTCGGGGACATGAAGCCGATGAACCGCTATCAAACACCACATGTTGGCTACAGCTTTCAAAAGAAACCTCGACATACGCCTTCAATTAAACTAAGTCCCAAAGTAATGCGCAGTTTGACCTAGCGTTAACTCAAGGCAACCTTTTGCGGACTAAAACCATGAAATTACCAAATCATCCTAAAAGCGACCTTACACATGTTCAACATCAATAAGCTACTTGAAAAATAATGGTATTTAACATTACCTGACGTTAAATTCATCTTAGCCATTTGTTTGCTTTCCTCAACCTAGCGACATATGACATTTTGATGGTCACGATTAGCTGATTAGCTAACACCTACCATGCTAAGCTAACCGGCTGGATGTCAAAATTAATTACTTCTGCTAAACCAAAAGAAATTTAAACAACATAGTTATTTTGCAAATCTGTTCGAAACTCACCTTCTTGATCAAAGAGGACACATTTCTGGTGCAGTTTCTTGTGGGAAGAGTCCTTGAAACGCTTCTGGCGACACTCAACATTTTCAGAACTCGGCTAGCAGGCTAACTAAATGCAATAAAACGTTTGTAGTTTCTAGTGTCAAAACACAAGTCTCAAACTGTTAAACAGCGAGGGACACGTAAAAGCTGTAAATGTCCTGGTGTGTTCAGACTTCCAAACGGTGTGTCCGAGGCAGAGGTACAGCTCTGGTCCAATTGTGCCGCTAGTCTTTGGACTGCTACAGAAAAAGGACTGCGAAGCTTCTTCTGGAATTATCCAACACATGTTGCACCATGCACCGCTAAAGGACCCCAAATTTGGCTTTCCTTAAAATGCCTGAAGAATTTTTTTGCAATTACAAAAATATTATGAGCAATTTATGCAATAAAAATAATTAAAATTTTAAAATATCAATATAAATAAAATTGAATAAAATTACTAGACTACAGTTGAACAAATTTACTATACTTTTTTTCTTGTTGTGATCATGCACAAGACAAGACAGACACCGTTAGTGGGCATGTGAAGGTCATGATGTAAGTAGGGGAACTATTGGAGGTTTTCACGTGTGTTACGTCAGGGATGGTGAATGAACGTAGCTCTTTAAATTCAATCACATGCATTGTTAAAGTCTAGTTAAAATTGTTCAAATATATATGCATATACAGCTGAGGGGCCTGCATAAATACAGTAGACAGACAATTTAATTGAGTGTGGGAGCAACCATTTCACTGTTTTCCACTGTGAACCTGGCTGATGTAAAACAACCTAGCAGATGAAAGCAACAGGAAATAGTTACAAACAAAAGAAATTACCAATATACAAATTGGGAGGCAGGATTTAGACTGTAGATATTCAACTTGATGCATTTCTGATATCTTAACATAAGTGATGTCTAAATATGATGATTAAAGTGATGTCTTAAAATAAAATCCTCTGAAAAGCTCATTCATTTTAAAATGTGAAGCAGCCACCTGTGAAAAATACCTTTGGGAAATGACAAATCTAAAATTTTCAAATATTAATAATTGTAAATCAGTAAATACTTTATTGTTTATTTATTTAAATGATGGTAGGTATCATAGTCATGTATCATATAGGCCTACCCTGTCTATGGCTGGTAAAGGCTGCTATTCATTTGCCCACTGGGTGGCAGCAGTTGCTGGTTACAAAAGCCTGAATATAATACCTGCTTACATGAACTATGACAAAGCACTTCAGCAGAGGCATCAAGTGAATATAAATACACCTTATTTTCTTAACATACATACATACTAGTGCTGGAAAAGTCCTGCCATGACTGGACCTGTCCAGTATACTGTATCCCTCATAACACTGTGCATCTTGTAATGTTATTTAAGATAATATGAAGATGAGCTCATGGGTCAGCTGACAAGAATTTCAGAACAACATTTTCTTAAAATTAAATATGACCACAATAGACCACATTCAGTTAACAAAAAATGGTTTTTGGAGGCTGATAATTCTATCAAGTTGTGTTTTTAAAAAATGTAAATGGTGACAATAATTTGATGCACTAAATGATGCTGAACAACAAAAACAGAGACACAATGAAGTTAAACTTAAAACATGTCTATGGCAATTTATTGACTTAGACATTTAGAAAGTCTAGGAAGTCTAAGTGTTGCTTAACCATGTTAATGCATGCACATTTAAAGCTCTTAAATATCCAGTGTCATTTGGTCATTTTGCAATATTTGGATGGGAGCCACAAGCTACTTGTTTAAGACAAATGATCAGCTTTCCCATTTTTGCTCAGGTTTACATCCACAATTTACCGCTTGCTTCTTTACTGTCACTTTACATTTTCTTCAAAGAGAACAATATACTTAAATAAAACATAACAGTAAGAATTCAACACTGTCTGGGCCTGTATGCAGCCAAAAATATATGCCTGCATTGTTTCTTATGGCTGCTTCTTGACCCAGTAGTACATATTGTTCCTCTAAAGTTTAACAAATATCACCATATCTGTACATCTAACCAGGTATGTGGTGTAAAAATATTTCTTCTGCTGATTAGAGAGAACTACAATATGTTCTCTGGAGACCCAGCAGATGGAGCTAAAACTAAATTAATCTAAAAAAAAAAAGGATCAACCATTTACCCTTTCACAGGAATCTTCCAGCAGCATCAGCAGATCTACCAATCTGCTGATGATACCCAGCTCTATCTGTCATTCCCACCTGATGACTCCACAGTCTCAGTGCGGATCTCAGATTGTCTCTCTGACATATCTGCATGGATGAAAGCCCATCACCTTCAGCTGAACCTGTCCAAAACTGAACTGCTGGTCTTCCCAGCTAAGCCAACCATACAGCAGGACATCTCCATCACTATTGACTCCATACCTCTGGCTCCTACCAGTGTAGTACGTAACTTGGGAGTCATGATTGATAATCAGTTGACCTTCACGGATCACGTTGCCTCTGTCACCCGATCATGCCGTTTCACTCTGTTCAACCTAAGAAAGATCAGGCCATACCTAACCGAAAAGGCCACCCAGCTCCTGGTGCAGACTATGGTTATCTCCCGTCTTGACTACTGCAATGCTCTTCTAACGGGCCTCCCAGCTTGTGTTGTCAAACCACTACAGATGGTCCAGAATGCAGCAGCGCGTCTGGTCTTCAATCAGCCTAAAAGGGCACGTCACCCCCTTACTCATTGAGTTACACTGGCTACCCATAGCTGCCCGCATCAAATTCAAATCTTTAATCCTAGCCTACAAAATTCTCAGTGGGTCTGCTCCTACCTACTTAGGTGCACTAATAAAAGCTTATGTCGCCCCACGACCACTCCGCTCGTCTGGGGAACGTAGTCTGGTGGTCCCCAGACCTTGTACAAGACAATCCAGGCTCTTTTCATGGGTCGTTCCACGTTGGTGGAACGCTCTACCAAGTGCTACAAGAACAGAGTCATCCCTGCCTATCTTCAAGAAGCTCCTGAAGACCCAGCTCTTCCGAGAGCACCTCCTGTCCTAGCACTTTCAAACATTCCATTTTAAATATTCTAATAAGGTTTTTCCCAGGACAACCACAGATTCTTTCACGATTATCTCTGGACCTGCTGCGGTGGTCCGGCCTCTTCCCTGCCCTCATCATCACCACTCACTTATCCTCAACCGCCTCCATGTGTCTCCCCCTACTCCCCCCTTCTCCCCCTCTCCCCCAGTCCCTATCTCTATCGCTCTCTCTTTTTCCCCTTCTCTACTCTCTCTCTTTAACCCCAACTGGTCAAGGCAGACGGCCATCCTCCAGGAGTCTGGGTCTGCTCCAGGTTTCTGCTGTTAAAGGGAAGTTTTTCCTCGCCACTGTCACCAGTCACAAGTGTTTGCTCCAGGAGGATTCTGTTGGGTTTCTGTAGAATTGACTTAGAGTCTGGTTTTGACCAACTCTATATATAAAATGTCAAGAGATAACTTTTTTGTGATCTGGCGCTATATAAATAAAATTTGATTGATTGAGTGATTTAATTGGTTTTCCCCTGTAAGTCGCTTTGGAAAAAAGCGTCTGCCAAATGCGTAAACATAAACATAAACATACCAGAAAACTGCAAAGCAATCACACAAGGCTTATGTGCTTTTTATTTAGTGTTATGACCCAGAGTCATTAAAAATAAATATAGGTTTGTATTTGTATGCGTATGATGTGCTGGTGTGTTTCCCCCAGTCCTGTAGGGGTGCTGTGTTTTTCTTTTACCTTTTTGCTTTCCCATGCGGGAGGAAGGTGACTGGTGGCGCCAGATTAATCCACCTTTAAAAATGGTCCTGGATGCAGCAGCTCAGTCTCTCTTTGGTCTCTGCCCATCTCGTGCATGTTCCCAGTGACCAGCACTTGTGTTTATTTGTTCTGTAGTTTGTCTTGTATATATGTAAATAGTAAATTCAACTCAGTCCTCCTTCTTCTTCTTAGGGTTATAAAACAAATGAATGGAATGAAAGAATAAAGTGAGAATACAAAAACATTATATCATCATCCACCCTATTTGAGAGCATTGTCTAGCACTGACATGAGGATTTAATTAGCAGATGAATGTGTCTATAGGAGCCTTGAGGAAGTAGTTTAACTGTACAGAGAAAGCATATTTTTGATGCCATTCCTTTCACACCTGCTGATGTCTGCATGCTTTCTAACATTTTTAACCCATAAGGACCCAAACAGCTACTGGCAACCAAAGTCATCTACTGATCTAAAATATTTAATAACTTTTGATCCACTAATCCTATCAATACATATAAATAATTGGCGTAAAATGCAGTTTGTCATCTTTTCAAGATCATCAGATATGACCCATTTGGACGTTCAGAGGCTCCGTAATGAATGATGAAACATCTTCTTCTTCTTCTTCTTCTTCTTCTTCTTCTTCTTCTTCTTCTTCTTCTTCTTCTTCTTCTTCTTCTTCTTCTTCTTCTTCTTCTTCTTCTTCTTCTTCTTCTTCTTCTTCTTCTTCTTCTTCTTCTTCTTCTTCTTCTTCTTCTTCTTCTTCTTCTTCTTCTTCTTCTTCTTCTTTATTTCCGGCTGGCTAGATGCCTCCCAGCATATTGTTGCCTCTCACAGGTCCAGCCTGGAAGTGACTTTAAACATGCACCTCCACTTTGAAGGGAGAGAACTGCTGTTGCTGATATAAAACCAAGACTGCTTTGACAACCTGTGGCTGATTTTCAGATGGATTTGAAATGTGTCGCAACAATATTCTGTCAGTTCCAAGTGACCAGAGGCCAAATGCCTCTCAGGCTTTTTCGCCACGCCCCAGGTGATTGCAATAGACAGAGTGCCTGCAGGCCCTAGAGCTAGAGCAACTAGATATAAACCAAGGAAAAGAAAGGCTGGGCTGTGACACAGAGTAAAGTCAGGTTTTCACACAAATGCATCTCAAATAATACGGCGCATTTGGTAAGACTCACACACCCAGCAGTTTGTGCTGGAATCTGTTTTGTCCTGAGAGCCGGTCATGTGACATAAGTTAAATCCTATTTCTTAGCTAACATCAGTGCCTACATAAAGGACGTGTTGATTTCAGGTCTGATTTTCCATAAAAAAATTATTTTGCTTTCCCTCATGTTCTGTGGTGCATCTCTTCCTCTTTCCATATCTGCAGGAGTATGTGACAATGATACTGTAAACTTAGAAACTGGGTCAGCTAATGTCTTTTATTGACTTTTATAATGTCAATAAAAGATCAGGTCTCAGCATAACACAGATGCCAACACAACCTCACATAAGCAAACACAAATATTAGATAGAAAACCTTCAACCAAACTTTCAGGAAGTCTTTTCTAAGCATAGGCACTATCTGCTGATCTAAGATGCTTAAACCTCTGAATCGCTGTTCCTATCAATAGCTTATATTTAAATAATTCAGATAAAATGCAGTTTCTCAGCTTTCGTCAACATCAGATTCATATTTCTCAGATGTTCAGAGGCTCCGTAGTGAACATGGAAACACCTTCATCTTCTGCAACATTGATTCACCAGTAAAACCCATGGAGTTTGATCAGTGACAGTGGTTGTAGACACTTGTTTATATGTTCAAATAATGATATATTTTGCTGATAAAGTCATTTGTTCAACAGTTTTCTCTGTTCTGATATAAAACCCTTTTAATTTATTCTGAGATTTTATGAACATCTACATGATCAGTAAATTAAATACAGGGGAAAAAAAGATTTTCCCTGAAAAAATGCAAAGTGCAGAGGATACAATTATAATAAATAGTTATAAATCACTTAAATAAAGTTAAATGTAGAGGGAAAATTATGATGGATGACGGAACAATGGTCTTGAAGTGATAGCTGTCAGTGATGTTTACACCACTCTGCAGAAAACTCACTGGGCTCCTTTTAGAAATAATCCATCTGCAAGTGCTGAGCTGGACTAACCAGATTTTATGCACTGAAACAAGTTGCGCATGTAATGCTAATGCTGAAACCTCACTCATGCCGAAAAGTGACTAAACAAGTTCATTTGTATAATTTACCAGAATAATATACACTTCCCTTTCCTCATACTCTCCTAGAAGTGTACTACTAGTGTAGATGGCAATTGCTATATTGTCTTGATCACCTTTATTTATTAATGTATTTGCTCTGATATTAGTTCCTTGTACACATAGAAATTGTTTTTTTTCTTCTGCTCAAAACAAATAAATGAATGGAATGAATGCATGAAGTGAGAATACAAAAACATATAATCATCCACTCTATTTGTGTGTATAGCATTGTGTTGTGCTTACATAAGGATTTAATTTGCAGATGAATGTGTCTATAGGAGCCTCGAGGAAGTAGTTTAACAGTATAGAGAAAGCATGTTTTTGATACCATTCCTTTCACACCTGCTGATGTCTGCATGCTTTCTAACATTTTTAACCCATAAGGACCCAAACAGCCACTGGCAACCAAAGTCATCTACTGATCTAAAATATTTAATAACTTTTGGTCCATTAATCCAATCAATACATATAAATAATTGGTGTAAAATGCAGTTTGTCATCTTTTCATGATCATCAGATATGATCTATTTGGACGTTCAGAGGCTCCGTAGTGAACGATGAAACACTGTCATCTTCTACAACACTGATTCACCAGTAAAACCCATGGAGTTGGATAAAGTCACTTTCTCTTCTCTATTTCTGACTTAATCCTTAACTTTAATCTGAGTTTTTATGAACATCTACATGATCAGTGAATTAAATATAGGAACATAATGCAAAGGATAAAACACTTAAAAAAGGTTAAATAGAGAGAAATATAAATTTTCGTAATTGCCAGAAAAGTAGGACTGTGTCTTTATGGGTTAATTCTGGATATGTTTTCATCACTGTTCATGAGAAGATATAAATGTGAACAGGACTGTTACGAGCCAGAAGGTCTAGGGTGCCGACACATAACAAAAACTAAAAGAAAGAAGATGATGGTCCGGGAGACAGCAAAGGAAAACGTGGAGAGCAGGTCGCTTGTAGCAAAATGACTGAAAATTTATTATAGAAAAATAAATGGTACATAGCCACAATTACTTAAGAAAAACATAAATAACATAAGCTGTGTCAAACAAAAAGCGAACTGCAGCGATGGACCCACTCTGGTCTTTATGGTCGGAGCTCCAGGCTTTTATAGGCATGCGAATTGAATTCAGGTGTTTTCAGTCAGCCTAAATTGAAGGCGGAGACAAGGAAAAAAAAAACAGAACAACCAATGGCCCCAGCCGTAACAAGGACACTGTGAAGGAACGTTATTTTTTGTCATTCAGAGAAACCTCCAACACATCAGCCCTCATCTGTATGGTATATATTCAACCTCCACTGAAAAACAAAGGTGTCTTTCTTCTTGTTAACACAAAGAGCTGTCTGATTTTAAGGACTCGCATTGGTCACATTCTTTGGCTGAAGTTTTTGTCACTGCAGACATACTTGGAACTGGTTGTCATTGACTTCTACATCTACGGCTTTATAAGTGTGACATAAACAGCTGAAAGTCCAATCCACCAGTTTTTAATAATGCATAAAGGATGCCATCAACAATTTAATTATGTGGTGAATATAAGTCACATACTATTCAGTGCAAAGACTGTCATTACTGTGTGTCATTATATGTCAGTAGGCGATGTTATAAATTCCTAGAGGATTAACTATGAGTGCCACTACTGGCAGGAGCACGTTTTACAGGAACAGCATGAGGCATCTTTTGCCTCAGGTGTAAGCAGAAACCCTACATAAGAACTACTAATGTCCAAGAAAAGACACCAACAGTCAACTGTGTTTGTTCTTCTCACAGTTCCACTGTTTTCTCAATATAACACAAAACTCATCATGTTCTTAATGGTATTCTACATCTAAATCCCTTCACTTGTTCAATACCCTTATATCTTACCTAGTACTACTTTTCTTGCAGTTGTTTTCTCTTTGTATTTTATTTATTGTCTTTTTATCCTTTGCTGTACAGTGTCTTTGGGTTTTGTGCAAGGCGCTTCCAAATAAAATTTATTATTGTTATTATTATTATTATTATTATTATTATTATTAGTAGTAGTAGTAGTAGTAGTAGTAGTAGTAGTAGTAGTAGTAGTAGTAGTAGTGGTAGTATTAAATGTTGATTTGTGACTGTTACAGCAATTACAGTTACTTAAACATAACGTGCTGTGCATTTTTAATCCTCTTCGGCCAAATATAGTGTAAAATTCTGTTGAAAGTTACTGCCCTATAATTTAGATTAGATTGTCTTTGTGTAAAACTTATTACATACATATTTATATGTGAAAGTGCTCAGATACAAGGTTATAATAGTTTTGGATTTTTCATTATAGTTTAGTTTTATTTAGTTTTGACTTTTTTTTCTCTAATTCAGTTAGTTTTAATTAGTTCTTAGAGCAGGTTTGCTAGTTTTTATTAGTTTTTGTTATTTTCTAAATGCTTAGTTTTAGTTTAGTTTATTTTTTCATATATTTTATCATCTTCGCCATCATATTGAAATAAATCCCAGACAGGACTCTGCTGCTTTCTCCCAACTTTAGTCTCCATGTTTCCAGGTAGAGTGGGGACCAGAAGACGACTCTAAATGACAAGTAACGAGAAGTGACGGACCATGAAGAGTCGTATGGTGCCGCTAGCTGAAATTGTTCGATGGAAATAAATTGATTTCATATCAATCCGACATTGACAAAGACGAAAACTGAGGAAATTTTATCCATAATTTTTATACGTTTTAGTTAGTTTTATAAGCATGCAATACAGTTTCAGTTAGTTGTCATTTTTTTCTTTTAATTATAGTTTTATTTCAGTTAACGAAAATGTTTTTACAATTCTAGTTTTCGTCATTTCGTTAGTTTTCGTTAATGATAGTAACCTTGCTCAGATATTACAATTGTACAATGCACAAGGCCATTTCACCTTGAAAAAGTAGGTCAAGGTCAACTATTTTCAATAGACTTCTGCTCCAAGCCAAGATGCATCCACAGTATAAATTTGGTGCAGATGTGTCAATGCATTCTTCAGATAACACTGGTCTACAATTTTTTAGAAATGATTTGCTTCAGAGATAAAATGTGCTAAATGTTACGTATTTTAATAAGATTAATTGGAAAATAAATGACAAAAGTGCCGGTTTGCTGATGTTTTCAAGGTATATGATTAAATGTTATTACGCATATATATTGGTTTATGTACATTTATATAATAGTTTTATAAATCTTCCACTAAATAGAACCTGTAAAGTGAATGTATTCTAATGTGCAGACAGTGTTTTGAAGTAGATCTTGTAGCTCTGAGACAAATATTCCTTTTGAGTCAAACCCATTCTCTCGTTAATTCTTGAATTTCACATTTTGACCCAAGGCTGTAACTTGGAAAGTTCAGCCAACCAGCATTTTTGACTTGATTTTTCTTTATCAGTGACTCTCATGTGGTGAAATTTCACTACTTTTATTCTGGAAGCATTTTCCTTGTAGACCAGTGTAATGCGAGTATGTCGTTGAATGGACAGACAGATGGACAGACGGACAGATGTCAGAATGGTTACAATACCCGTTGGCCGAGGGGTAAAAACAGCAGTAATAGTCACAAATCAAGGACTTAAAACTAACAGATATTTAACCAAATTTACAGGAAACAAAGAATGACCACAGTCTGATCCGGTTTTCAGTCTTTTATTATCAAAAGTTTATACATACAAAAATTTCCTTCGTCATAATAAAAATTCGATGGTAAATATCATTAGCTGAATGATTAATGACATTGAGCTAATAATATCAGTATAAGTTAATAATATACGAGTGTGCTTTTGTTCCGTTTGGTTCCATCTGGTCCATGGTGTTCAGTTTTCAGTACTTGGTTTTTCATGTAAGAACTCACTGATTCAACTGGACTCAGCATATGCAGCTCATCATTTTAACAGTAACACCAGCCATTAAAAAGACTAAGGGCAGTGATTGCACATAGTGTCAATGTATTTTAATATTTAGATCCAATTTAAGATTAAGATTGTTGTTAAAATACAATTAAATACAGTCAATTCGTCAATATTAACAGCTCAGTTTAGTCATGGAATTACAGAGGAAAAAAAACAATGGTGTCAGCGTTCCTACAGGATGAATCAAGAACTCTGAGCCACTTCTCGAAGTCAATTCAGGTTGTTCTTCTTATGTTTTAATGGAAACCACACCTTGAACCCTAGATTTGTCATGGGTTTTCTGATGCATCACTGAATATTTTTTGGTGTTTGGTTCTGCCATGTCGAATCTGCATCAAGTCAGACTGACGAAGGCTCTCGGACTGTTTGTGTTGCGTGTCTGGATTCTGTAAGAGTTGCATGAGCAAAGAAGGAAATGTTGAAAGACTCAGACTATGAGGAAGTGGCACAGAGTATATAAATGGCTTATTCACAGGAAGAAATTTCACATTCTGTACAAGACTGAATTTACAACTGAACTGATACTTGTACAACAACAGGTTCTCAGTCCAGTTACACAAAGTGAGTCTACAAGGAGTGAAAGGCGGATTTTTCACATTTAACAGTCAACTCATCGTATTATATTCACTTTATAACAGTGTTCAACCACTACTTACTTAAACTCAATGAAAATGTGCATATCTAATACAGGTTCTACATACATTGTGAACACAAAAACAGAAATGTACATTTTTGTGTACTTCTTTAAAGAACTTCTACATTTCTACATAACTGTTGACCATTCTCTGTTCCGTACTGTAGTGGTCTTAGTTTTGGTCATCATTTTCCCTTCATTTCAGTTACAATTGTAAAGTCTGCTGAACTACAGGATACACTACAGTGGACATCATGTATGGGCATCATTGGATAGAGACAAGAATATGTTAAAAGGTGGACTAGATTAAATTTAAGGTCATATATAAATGAGAACCACAAAACATCATTACATTATAATCTGTTCATGGATGTCTGGAAATTATTAGTTATTGTGTTAAAAAAATATGTTTTGTGAAGTCACAATAACATTTGGGCCCAAAAACACCACCTCTAAATGTAAAGTGCCATATGTCTTGATTTGACAATAAATCAAATTTGATTGCGTGATTGATTGATCAAAAAATGCGTTGAATTCATTGTTGAGCCCACATGAACCTTTGTCCAAATTTTATGATAATAACCCGTCCATTAAATATTGTGTTTGAAAAGTAATGGGGGTCAACCAATCAATTGGATAGACCTTCTAATGAGGAGCTGTGGTGTGTAGTGAGCCATGGTTCTGCCCAATGGGACCTTATTTCAGACAAAATAAAATAAAAAAATAAAAAAATATATATAATATTCTATTGCAGTCAATGACAACATTGACAAGAGAGACAATTTTTAGGATCTCAAATTAGCTACATTAGCCACAGTGCTATATACATTGCATTAGTTGCACACTTTTTTTTATATTAGTGTAATAATGCCCAGTCAAATAAATTTTAAACCTTCTTCTTCTTCTTCTTCTTCTTCTTCTTCTTCTTCTTCTTCTTCTTCTTCTTCTTCTTCTTCTTCTCATTATCATTATTATTATTATTAGTAGTAGTAGTAGTAGTAGTAGTAGTTGTATTGTCTCTCCCATCCACTACTGTTCATATTTTTTCTGACTTCAGGTCCAAGAGACACAGCAGAAGGGGTAGGACTTCAGCCCTATATACATCTAAAAATATCTCAATTTTAATTAAACTACATATAAAAAATACTGTGGTCCTGCTCCTGTACGCTAATGGAGCTGTACGTTGTTTTCACATCAATTGGTGTATCACTAAATATAACCTGACTACATAAAATACACAAATGAAGGTAATAAATACAAAGTGAACTATATAGTGTCATTTATGGTAAAGGCTCAAAGGCTTAAATGCCGTAATGGTAATACGGCTTTGATCTGTGGTGTAAACTACAGCTGATTTCTAGTTTTTTTGTTATTTTATCAGTGTCTTTGTTTTTTGTTTTTTATCCACTCGTAGGGTGACGTTCCAACACTGTGCTTCAGTCCTTTTCCTCTCTGTCCACAGATGGACCAGTTCAGCAGGGCTTCGCTTGTGGACCAATAAGATTTTGTGGTAAGCGCATTGTTCCTTCTCTTCCTTTTTTGGGAAGTCAAAGGTTAGGAATGCTGGGTGATGGATGGGGGCGGCGTTGAGTCGAATCATGCACATCCCCACATACACATCATCAATTGGGAACAGGTGAACCCTTTTAGAAATATTATGTAGGCGTCTGGCCAGAATACCTGAGTACACCACCCCACCACCACCTGCGTATATAGGATAGAGGCCTTTGTAGAATGTTTTTGGGATAAAGTACTTAGACGTGTTGATATTGTTGGGTTTGGCTGCTCCTATGACCTCCCCGACCATGAAGTCCATTATTGCCGCATGTTTTTGTGGCTTCCTCAGCTGGTCCAGGAGGTAGTTTATCATTACAGGTGAGTTGACAAAGACGTCGTCGTCCCCCTTGAAGATGAACTGAATTTGTTTGCAGTGGTGGTTGAACCAGTCCCAGAAGAGCACATCCTTCAGTGTGAGGTTGAAGAATGTTTCCTTGAAGTCCCACTGCAGAATGTCTCCATAACGCTGACTCTCCAAAAGTAGTAACTGAGATACGTCCACGCCGAGCTCATCAATGCTTTCTTTGGCGAGCAGAAACACCCTCCGGACGTACGCTCCACGTTTTCCTTCACCTCCATCATCCCTGACCCTGTTCTGCCCTGCCACCCATCCTGCCTGGCCCCACGTCTGCCGAATGGCCTGTCGGTTCTTAAAGTTCAGCTCTGTTGACTTGATAGCCATGAGTAACAGAGGGGGCTCCTTCTCATGCTTTGCCCCCGCGCCACACACTCCATTGGGTTCAATGATCACTGGGTATTCCCTCTTGTTCATGTACCTCACAAAGTCTTGCAACTGCTGTGGTAATTTGCTAACGTTGTGCATCACATTCTCTGGGTCACTAACCTCTAAGAAACTTTGCATGAGCACAGACTCAGAGATGTCACTAGCATGTCTCTGCTTGGTGATGTAGGGATTCAGAATGGGGTTGAAATGGGAATCAACTTTGAACTGAAGCAGGTTCCAAAGTGCATCCTGTTTCTTGTCAATATCCCAGAAGGTTACAGGCAATGGTGCTGAACTGTTACTGCGGGTAAGTCCTGAGGCCACAAAGTGACGAGGTAGTGGCTTGGACACAATAACACTTGGAGTTCCTGAAGTGTCGGGTTGCATCTTCATTGTCACAAGTATTCCAACATACATGAAGAATAGGAACATACAGATGCATGGGGTGCAAATACAGATGACAACACTACGCCAGCGACAGAAGCACCGCGCCATTCAGCTGCAAATAAAAAACACAAAAACTTAATTTCAAAAGCCAGAATTGTAAATACCGTAACACAACAAAAACTGAAAGATGGAGAACCCGGAATAATGGATTAGATTAGATTAGATTAGATTAGATTAGATTAGATTAGATTAGATTAGATTAGATTAGATAGTATAGATAGCTCTTGGGTAGAGCCCTCCAGGAAATTAAGGTTACAGCAGCAGCACAACACTGTATATATATATATAAGAACTATTAAAAGACAAAAATGAAAGAAAAGAGAAATAATAACTATAGCTATAAAAATAGAAGTGAAAAACAAGCAACTGCAATAACAGGAGGTGCTTTAGAGTTCTGTTTTGTGATCTATGAATGATACCATATGAATGCATGTACAGAAGAAACGAGAAAAAAGCCATGATGATTCATAGGCAAAAAGAAGACAGTAAATGTATTAAAAAAACATAGAAGAAAAAACATACAAAAGTCTGAGCAAACAGGTTTAGCAGGGCGTGACCGGAGTGCAAATAAGTCTTAAACAGAGTGAAGAGAAGATGAGCAGACCTGGCATGAATGAATGAATGAATGAATGAATATAAGGTTAACAATGTTGACAAATGTAAACACATTCTTTAATGTGGTAGACATTGATGTTAAAAAAAAAAAGAAAAAAGACTGACAATAGAAGAAGTATTGGTTCAGCTATCCTTCATCCTGCAGTTTCTGTGCAAACCTAAATGAAGCTCACATGATATTAATATAATCTTACTATTCTGTCTTTACATAAAACCATGAAAATAATGAACATTAAATTCAATCCAATATGCAACCCAGTGTCTGCAACAGCGGTCCATTTAATATCTTTGTCTTTTATGTATTATTTTGTCTTGTTGAACATGGTCTCAGATGGCACATACTTTATTTCGACCTGATAGCTTAAAACTGTTTTTCAACCTTGGGGTTGGGACCCCATGTGGGGTCGTCTGGAATTCAAATGGGGTCGCCTGAAATTTCTAGTAACTGATAAGAAAAACATAAAAAAAAAAAAAAAAATAGATGGTGAGTTGAGAGTGACAGTCACACAGTCACATACATAAAAGACATGACAAACTGTGAAGCTGAAACTGAAGCACTGTGGTACTGTTTATCTGTCAAATGTTCATTGTGGTCAGTTTCAGATGCTGCAGCTCTTTCATAATTCATAGTTTGAGTTATTGTTTATTCAGTATTAATTGTCAGCCTTGTAAATCCAAGCTGGACTGACTGTACATATCCTGACCATGGAAAATAAAATTCTTACTTTGTGCAGTAATCTACACCTGGCTTTTCTGCCTCCATCCATAATAATATACATTATATAGACTAAATTTAATCTAAAATTAACGTTTATTTGCAACATAGTATAGCAAACTATTACATGATCAAAAACAAATCAATGCTAGCAAAATAAAAAGTCTCTGTTTTGAATATCTGGGGTCACCAGAAATTTGTGACGTTAAAATGGGGTCATGAGCCAAAAAAGGTCGGAAATCACTGGCTTAAAATGAAATTTCTCTAAACAAACAGAACAAAATATGCACTAAAAGTTTCTAGTTGAGTTGAATCTACAGCTACATTTTCATCTTGTTTTCTACTCATTACATCTTTTGTGCCATTTTCAACTTTTTTTTTTTTTTTTTACTTTTAAGTCATTTAATCAAATTAGGTAGAAATCAGGCTTAATGCCGTGGTTTCCATGCATTGATGCAAAATAAAAAATAATCAGTAATTCCATTAAAATGCATAAAAACTAAATTAATAAGTTTTGACAGTATGAGAAGTTGAAAGAACAGAAATTTGTGTTAAAATATGAAATGGGCCTGTTGACTTGCCGTCTGTTTATAGTTATTATAATTAATGTTTAATTGAGAGGGTGCAAGACTTTTTCAGAGCTGGATTATAACTGAATTTAAAAAAAAAAAAGACCTTACCTGGTTTCAAGTTCTTTTATTCACTGAAGACTTTGTTTAAGCAAGAAAAACTTGTGGTCCATGCTAGTTATGCAAGACCTCCATCATTAGAACATTCCTCTTTGGCAACACCAGTGCTGAAAGTCAAAATGTTTCCCCTTTCAGCAGCGCCAATCTCTTTTGAGCTGTTGTCTTGTGAGGTTTCAGTCAAGACTGACTCAACAATGTCAGAAAAAAAGGTCAAATAACCTTCACTGAACACACACACACAGTCAGGTGTGTGCGCAATGGTTACGCCCACTCACAGAGACAGGAAGCAAACTGGAAAGACAAAAAAAAAGACAGACTGAAATTGGTTCGTAAATCAGGAGGCAACAACACAATTTGTATGAGTTTATAATCCAAGCAATTTGTTCCTCAGCAATTTTTTAAAACCATTGTGTAGCCTCTTCAGTCTCTTTATACAGTTGCTGTGTTGGTTACATAGAAGACTCTGCTTTAAAATAACACATTACAACATTCCTTCACCTGAAACCTGGTTCTGGTTCTGAATAACTTCCTATGACATGACATCATCCTCATCATCTCAGAGTCATCCAGTCTTCAGGTTAAACTGGATTTGACAGGAGAGACTTGTTTGGTTGAAATCCCTCTAGAACACAGTTGGCACTCAGACATGTGTGTTTGTTGCTATACTTTTGTTAATGGGGAAACAGGTGCAGATTTTGCAGCGACTGCATTTTAGTCTAGGTACTTAGTTATTTTCATACAGATTAGTATAATAGAAGGAAAAAAAAACATCACAGTTTCTTTCTTTTTTTTTTTTTTTCCTAAACCCACCACCACCCCCCAAAACTTTTTAATTACAGCTCGTGTTTAAGTAACAATCTCCAACTTCATATTCACATGTTCATTCATTCCTTGCTTGTATACACATACATAGAGGGAGGGCTCATAAAGCCCTAAGTGTACTGAGAGACGAAAGGGGAGAAGAAAGTGGCAAAGATCCCCACAGGAGAACACCAACAATACCACTAACAACAGCCATGGTGAGAACCACAATGGAAACAATGACCAAAACAAGAACCGAGCAAACTGGGCCGAGGGAAGAGAAAAAAAAAAAAAAAAATCACACACACACGCACACACACATATCACAGTTTCATATGTCGGATGATGATGTGCCAGGTGATAAGACCAAAAGAGTTATTGTTATCACGAAAATAATTATGATGATGAAGCTCAAATTATTATTTCTTGACTGTTTAAAGGCTTATTTTTGGTCCTTAGTCAAAGTTGAAGAAACCTGATGTATTTGTGATATTAAATTATTTGTAAAAAGCATGGCCAACGTGTTGAAAAACCTGTGGGAGAAAAAAAAAGTTTAAAAAAAAAAATGCATCTACAAGACATGTAAAGTTTTGTGTGTGTGTTTTTTCTGGTCAGCACATGACAAATACTCACCTAACACTAAAACTTTTCATGTGTGTGTGTATGAGTAAAACTCAATAAAACAGCAAAATGGCAAATGGAAGGTGACAATAGTTGCTTTTCCATTGACCCTCAAATTGCGCAAACATAACTTGCACATAAAAATTTGCCTAATTGAAAAACGACAATTTCACCAAAACTCTTGTTTTTTGATGAAAAGTTATAGCGCTTGCAAGAGGTGGTTTTTTTGGTGTATCGTGCAAAACTGCAATGGAAAGACCTTTTTGCGCAGCTAGAGTCACATGAACAGGGTAATGAGCATTCTAGATTCAAAACAACAGATATTTATGTTTGTCACCATGTCTATGGAATGACTTCTTGTGACATCTCGCGATAATAAACAAATCATCGCATTTGTGATTGAATTGAAAAAACAACGTTATGCCCTCCTGTTTTTTCGACATTTAGTAAATATCTGTAAAGTTTTGCGCATAAGTCCAATGGAAAAGTGACTAATGAAAGCAAAGAACCTTAAAAGACAAAAGACAAATGTATTTTACTTGACTTTTCTTTTTGGCACATCACTATATGTTGATTAATCTAAATATGCGAATGAATGTTTGACTGTGCAGCCGTGCTATAGTCATTAAGTTTCACAGTTTCACAGTTACATCACAGCCTAAAAAACAGGAACAAAAACACTACAAAAATCAGTCCCACTGAAATTAAATTTCTTTAACACTTGTTATGACCTGGCTCAGAGGCCACAACATAAAAGGGGAACACACCATAAATGAAGTTTAACACAAGAATATTTTATTAAATCAAATTAAGCCAAATTAAACCAAATTAGACCAAATTAGGGAAAAACAAACTAAAGTATTTTACAGAATGTGAATGAGCCATCAATAATGTCAGTAGTGTAGGTGTGCATGAGTGGACGTGTGCTGATGTGAGTGTTGAAAAGTGCAAAACAGAACAAAATATCAAAGCAACATAACCAACCCAAGAGCTTACAAACCAAGGACCTGTGAGGGCAGCAAGCAGAGAGCGAGAGAGCTCAGCAGAGAGAGAGAGCTAGAGAGAAGACTACAGGCAGACTATTTAAGGGCAGGAACTCTGGGCGCCACAGGTGTTCCTGGTCTCCTCATCAGGTGCCTGTTGGAAGACAAGAGCTGGAAACATACATAGCTCCCCCAAGAGGACCCCAGGGGCCGTAACACACTTATATAAAGTTCATTTTCTCACTGTTTGGAACTACAGATCTATTTAGACCAAGGAACGAGGACCTCAGCTCCAGAACAAAGCTCATACAGAAGTATCTTACATATGTCATTTATTTTCCCTCCCTCTAGGTGATCTGGTCCATCTTAAAATTTTTCTTCTTCAGTAAGATGTCGGACGGATGGACGGATAGAAACTTAACACAGTTTTCATTTTTTCTATTTTAATTTTTTTTTTTTTCTGGTGTAAATTCATATCTGGTCAATAAAGGTAAAGAGTCACAGTTTCATTTTGCGAGAAATGATTCATTTTTAAGAAACACCCACATGGTTTCATATTGTATTTCTGTTGTACTATTTGGTTTTAACCGGAGATGCAAGTATCTCAAGACGTGATTTCATTAGTTCCTCTATTTTTGCTGAGTGCTGTGCACAGATTAAAGACAAACTCCAAGTAACAGAGTCACATAGAAGTTCCAGTTCCTCTTTTTGTCAAAAGAACACATCCATTCTAACGGGAACTGAATGTTATAAAACTAGTTATGTATTACTGACACATTCCATTTCTAAGGGGAAGTTTAGACACACACACTCAGTTTTAAAAAACCTTATGACCACAAACTATAGTGAACTATGATTGCTATGAATGGACATTGCACAATTGTACATTAAAATACTGTAGTTGGGTCCAGACCACAGGCTTTATTCATACATTACATGCATTTGTATAGTGTTGCTAATCAGACTGCTGAAATAAGATTATTTCTGCAGCCTGAGAGAGAACATTTTTACATTAATTGGCATCAAATAACATTTTGCAAAACCTACACTTATTTATTTATTTAGTTAGTTAGTTAGTTAGTTAGTTAGTTAGTTAGTTAGTTTGTTTGACAGGGACAGTGTAGTCAAACATAGTTACAGTTGATGTGATGCATGTAGAGTTTATAACTAGTGTTAATTCTCAACTCTAGTCCCTGGTTGGGCTCTTCCACAACATTGCAGTACAATGTAACATGTACATCATTTAAAACAATCATACCATACAATTCAATAAATCAGTGTTGCATTTATATGATATGAGGCATTTATTCACTCACTCTTCCACACAATATACACATTATTTACAGATGAGAACAACTGTGTTCTGTCTTTAACCAGGTTTTGGTTCTGGTGGTGATCATCTTAAACTCTGACATGGATTTTATTTCTGATGGCAGTGAGTATCTAATATTGTATTTTCTTCTCTAATTTATGTTTATGTTTATGTTTACGCATTTGGCAGACGCTTTTTTCCAAAGCGACTTACAGGGGAAAACCAATTAAATCACTCAATCAATCAAATTTTATTTATATAGCGCCAGATCACAAGAAAGTTATCTCTTGACATTTTATATATAGAGTTGGTCAAAACCAGACTCTAAGTCAATTCTACAGAAACCCAACAGAATCCTCCAGGAGCAAACACTTGTGACTGGTGACAGTGGCGAGGAAAACTTCCCTTTAACAGGCAGAAACCTCGAGCAGACCCAGACTCCTGGAGGATGGCCGTCTGCCTTGACCAGTTGGGGTTAAAGAGAGAGAGGGTAGAGAAGGGGAAAAAGAGAGAGCGATAGAGATAGGGACTGGGGGAGAGGGGGAGAAGGGGGGAGTAGGGGGAGACACATGGAGGCGGTTGAGGATAAGTGAGTGGTGATGATGAGGGCAGGGAAGAGGCCGGACCACCGCAGCAGGTCCAGAGATAATCGTGAAAGAATCTGTGGTTGTCCTGGGAAAAACCTTATTAGAATATTTAAAATGGAATGTTTGAAAGTGCTAGGATAGGAGGTGCTCTCGGAAGAGCTGGGTCTTCAGGAGCTTCTTGAAGATAGGCAGGGATGACTCTGATTTGACTCTAATTGTGTCTCTAATTGAAATGACTCTAATTTGTCTAATACTGTAAACAAAGTCTACGTATTTAATCTACTTACCACCATCTGCCTTTCAAGTGGTAATTTACCAACATTTTTGCTATAAATAAAATTAAGAAGTATTAATTAATGACAGAGAGGACTGTGTCAGAATGTTATGGGCTATATTCAGGTTACATTATCATACAGTTGTGGATTTACGTAGCTATATATTTTTTCGTCTTGGATGGTTCTAACACTTCTTGCTTCAATATTTGTATCCCACTTCATTTTTTGGGAACATCTTAAACTATAAATGACACTGATTCAAACTTCTGCACAAATATTGCAGATGTTGTGAGTTAACGTCAAACATGTGGTGTTTCTTTGTCGCAGCCTCCCTGTGTTCTAACAGATGCTGCTGTAAGTTTTAACTGTCAGTTAGAAAAAGCGCACACAGAGGCAAAATCATGTGATCTGTGTCATTAAGGAAAAGAACTAGTACAACTAGAGCAATTATTCCTCAGAGGTGCATAAAAGAGCAGCATAAAATCATACTGTGATTGAGACATGAGCAAAAAAAAAAAAAAAATCACTGAAATGTAAATGTTTGATAATGATGTGAATTTTGCTGGAATCTGAACAAGATAAACATGTTCCTTATTTTTGGAGAATATGATTTTTAGACCAGACAATCTCCTTAGTGCCACAATCCAGTATTTATAATGGCATGTTTTATACAACTTCCATTTGATAAAAAAAACTAAAAAATAAATTATATCTAACAAGAACTACTGTCGATGTTTGTCAGAATTAGTTTGTGGGAGTCAGATTGTGTAGGCATTGTGTACAATAATCAACTCAAGAAAGTGCTCCTGTTTGAGTGAGGGGATGGTTGTGAAACTTTTTAATGAGGATGTGTAAACACTAAAATGTTATGTTCACACAACACCTGCCTTTTCTCAGACTACAAGAATTGGAGCTTTTACAGCCATTCTGTCCTGTAGTGTGTCTTTTACTTTATTTCACTATTCCTGCTAATGCGTTACATCTTACGTCTCAATACTGCAGCTGAATATTCCTTTGGTGGTGTTGGCTAGGTGAACGTACACTTAGACTGTGACACCTGCTGGTCATTTTTGTAACTACTTTGACATGCTAATGCAATTGGTCCGTTACAGATTTCACTGTCTACAGTACACCCTGAAAAAACTTCAGAAAAATGCTTCCATTTTAACAACAGACATGTTATTGACATGAAGAAGCAAAACATCAAAACTCTGTAGCTTCACATGACAGTCAACCAAAGGTCCAATCTATTAACCACATTCACCTAAATTTCATTCTGACAAACAGATGGCACCATATGGAAACATATACTATGGTCTAAATAAATAAATAAACAAACTAGAAAGGCACTTAGAGCACAGACCTCCGCCAAGGCAGATCAGCTGATATGACCATCAACTTTAATCTGAGCTTTAATGAACATCTACATGATCAGTGAATTAAATATAGAAAAACACAGGATTTATACTGAAAAAATGTGAAATACTGAGGATAATATTATAATAAATGGTGACAAACTACTTAAAAAAAAGTTAAATACAGAGAAACATTCATTTGTGAACTGACTCTAAAGTAACTCTGGGTCTTTAAAGGTGGGGTCTGAGATGTTTTCCTGGAGCATTTGTTACTATATTCCTTAAAATCCCCTTCACACTTACTTACTTTTATTGATTGATTGATTGATTGATTGATTGATTGATTGATTGATTGATTTTTAATAATTCTTGTCTAATCCTGTTAATATGTTCTAGTAAATCTGGTAAAATGGAGGTTTGAAGGTTTTCAGGGTCACGTCTTATCTGAACATTCAGAGGTTCTTTAGTGAACATGATGATCTGTAGCAGTAATACATGAAGAAAACACAGACAATAAAATCATTAAGTACCAGTAAGTATGTCAGCAAGGTTAGATAAGGACAACAGTTAATTTCTAAAACATCCAACTTTAACTTTATTAAAGAAAAGCCTATATGAAAGCACTGAGTTCAGAGCTCAAGCCCTTGGTTCTATTCTCTTTTTATGCTCTTATTCCTGTGTTTTTGACTCTAAAAACTTATAGTTAAATGTATTAGATTATTAAATCACATCATTTAACATTTCCACTTGACCCAGTGTTGGTTTCTGAATGTGGCGCTGACGTCATGGACTTCCTGAACCACAGCAGTGACACAGATGAGTCCAATTCAGCTGTTCTGACTGAAACTGAAGCACAAACAGATGAATGGTGAAGACAATGGGCGTCGACACACTGCAAGAGGCGGTTCCTCTGAGCGCTGAGGAAGTGGGCACTGGGAGGGGACCCGGGGGGGAGGGGGGACCTGGGAGGACACAGTCTGGGGGTGGCATATAAAAGGAGGGCAGTAGACATCAGAGTTCTGTCACCTCCAGTGGATCTATTTGAATCAAACACGTTCTTCTTCTTTCAAAAAGGGTCACACTGAAGACGGAGGATGGAGTCGACGGACAGTCCTTATGACTACTACGACTATGAGGAGACTGAAAACTCCACCAAGTGTGACTATTCTCTGTGGACACCGTCTTACTCGATCATCCCGGTGCTTTACATACTTATCTTCATCCTGGGTCTGTCTGGAAACGGGGTGGTCATCTTCACGGTGTGGAGAGCCAAGGGGAAGCGCCGCACCGCTGATGTCTACATCGGGAACCTGGCGCTGGCCGACCTGACTTTCGTGGTTTTTCTGCCACTGTGGGCTGTGTACACCGCCATGGGCTACCACTGGCCCTTCGGAGTGGCTCTGTGTAAGATCAGCAGCTACGTGGTTCAGCTCAACATGTACGCCAGCGTCTTCTGCCTCACCTGCATGAGCTTCGACCGCTACCTGGCCATTGTCCACTCCCGGTCCAGCATACACCAGCACACTCGCGTTTATATGCAAGCCTCTCTCAAAGTCATCTGGCTGCTGTCTGGTCTCCTGGCCACACCAACTCTGTTGTTCCGGACCACCAACCACGACCTATCCAGCAACCACACATCATGTGCCCTGGACTTCAGCCTGGTGGTGTCGACCACGGAGCAAGAGAGCCTGTGGATCGCTGGCCTCAGCATCTCATCTTCAGTGCTGGGCTTTCTTCTACCTTTCTTGGCCATGATGGTGTGCTACTGCTTCATCGGATGCACCATCAACCGCCACTTCAATACTCTGCGCATGGAAGACCAGCGTAAGAGGAGGCTCCTGAAGATCATCACCACAGTGGTGGTGGTTTTCGCGGCCTGCTGGATGCCCTTCCATGTTCTTAAGAGTGCTGATGCCCTGTCTTACTTGGACCTTGCTCCTGCTACATGTGCCTTCCTGCGCTTCCTGCTGCTAGCTCACCCCTACACCACCTGCCTGGCCTACTTCAACAGCTGCCTCAACCCTTTCCTGTATGCTTTCTTTGACCTGCACTTCAGATCCCAGTGTCTGCGCCTCCTCAACCTGTCAAAGTCCTTGCACGCCAGCCCTGTCAGCTGTCAGTCCTCTCAGAAGAGAGAGGCTCAGGCTCTGGCCACAAAGGTGTGATGATGAGCGTAAAGCCTGGAGGCGAAAGACAAGATGAACAAGAAAAGTACTCAGAGAGCGGAGACCTCTGCCAAGACAGATCTGCCCCCCCAATTACCACCAAAATGTAATCATTTCTTCCTTGTGCCAGTATCAACATTTCCTGAAAATTTCCTGAAATCATCCATCATCCATAACTTTTTGAGTTATCCTGCTAACAAACAAACAAACAAACAAACAAGCAAACACACAAAGCAAAGTGATCACAATACCTTCTGGTGGAGGTAACTGTGCAAAAACAATGCAGACTCTTCCAGACCTCCCAGTGTGTCTGCATCAGTTTGTGGACGTCCCTTCCATTCTCCCTTCCTGAATGAGTGGACTTTGACTGAAGACCACTGAGGATCCAACCACAGGTAATGGAGATGTTTGGAGCAGAAGCAGAAAACAGACTGTTTTTGGAACGTTACGTAGAGGACCACATGTTTGAGAACATCTCTCTTGCGGATTTTATTCAAAGTACTGAGTCCTGAACTCTGAACCCTGTCTCCTGGAGCAGTGAAGTGGACTACTGCTGTGGTTCTTGTTTTCACTTGTAAGCACTAGAGGTGTTACATCTGCCACTGCCCTGTGGTTCAGTCTGTAGAACCTGCATCACAGCCACCAGTGGAACGTCTGTGTGTGTGTGTGTGTGTGTGTGTGTGTGTGTGTGTGTGTATGTGTGTGTGTGTATGTCTGTGTGTGTGTGTGTGTGTGTGTGTGTATAGGTGTGTGTGTGTGTGTGTATAGGTGTGTGTGTGTGTGTGTGTGTGTTACTGCTGGGTGTTGCATGGTGGTGGTTCGGTTTAAGTTCTTCAGTGAAATATGTTCTGAGAGGGGGAGGAGAGATGGAGATAGTGGAGGGGGGAGAAAAGGGGAGAAGAAAGTGGGGAAGACTCCCACAGGAGAACACCAACAATACCACGAACAACAACCATGGTGAGAACCACAATGGAAACAATGACCAACACAAGAACCGAGCAAACTGGGCCGAGGGAAAAAAAAAATAATAATAATAATAATCACATACACACACACACACACACACATACACACGCACATCGCAGTTTCATATGTCTGATGATGATGTGCCAGGTGATAAGACTAAAAGAGTTATTGTCATCACAAAAATAATTATGATGATGAAGCTCAAATCATTATTTCTTGACTGTTTAAAGGCTTATTTTTGGTCCTGAGTCAAAGTTGAAGAAACCTGATGTATTTGTGATATTAAATTATTTGCAAAAAAAACAAAGCATGGCAAAAAAAGTGAAAAACCTGTGGAGAAAAAAATAAATAAATAAATAAAAATGCATGTATGTGACATGTACATTATATGTGTGTGTGTGTGTGTGTGTGTGTGTGTGTGTGTGTGTGTGTGTGTGTGTGTGTATGTGTTTTTATGGTCAGCACATGACAAATACTCACCTAACACTAAAACTTTTCATGTTTGTGTGCATGAGTAAAACTCAATAAAACAGCAAAATGGCAAATGGAAGGTGACAATATAGTCGCTTTTCCATTGACCCTCAAATTGCGCAAACATAAATTATGCATAAAAATTTGACTAATAAAAAACGACAATGTCGCCAAAACTCTTGCTTTTCGATGAAAAGTTTTAGCACCTGCAAAAGCTGGTTTTATGGTATATTGCGCCAAACTGCAATTGAAAGACCTTTTTGTGCAACCAGAGTCACATGAATGAGGTAACGAGCATTCTAGATTGAAAACGACAGATATTTGTGTTTGTCAGAATGGAATGACTTCTTGTGACATCTTGCGATTATAAATAAACAAATCATCGCATTTGTGATTTCATGGAAAAACTGACATTACACACTTCTGTTTTTTCAACATTTAGTAAATATTGGTAAAGTTTTGTGTATATCTCCAGTGGAAAAGTGACTAATGAAAGCAAAGAACCTTAAAGACAAAAGAAAAATGTATTTTACTTGACTTTTCTTTTTGGCACATTACTATATTTTGATGAATCTAAATGTGTGAATGAATGTTTGACTGTGCAGCCGTGCTATAGTCATTAAGTTTCACAGTTTCACAGTTACATCACAGCCTAAAAAAAACAAAAAACAAAACTCCACTACAAACACAATCAAAATAAATGAAATGTTTCCTTACAGTTATGGGGAAATTTCTTTAGAAGAAGTACTTCCATCAGGGATAATACAGTAAAATGGCATCTGTAACACTTATATAAAGTTCATTTTCTCACTGTTTGGAACTACAGATCTATTTAGACCAAGGGACAAGGACCTCAGCTCCAGAACAAAGCTCATACACAGGTATCTTATTTATATCATTTATTTTACTTGGTCCCTCTAGGTGATCTGGTCCATCTTAAAATTTTTCTTCATTAATAAGATGTCAGGGAAGATGAAGGCCATATTGTCTGCTGTGTTGGACTTTGAGTCACAGGTCTGTATGACATGTTGCTGTTTACTGTTTTACTGAATCCAGAAAAGCCAGCATTTTGCATTTGCTTACCTCTGACCCCTCAGGTTTCTGAAACTCTGCCCCTTTTGTCCAAATATGGTCACTTGCAGCTCCTAAAAGCTAACATGGAGATAGCCAAATGGCAAACTACATCAGTCAAAGGATCAATAAATATTGATAAATAATTCATCCTTAATTTATATTTAATAAGTCATGAGGGATGTGTTTGTATGTTTTCCAACAGACAACATCTCATACCACACAATATTGTCGTATTTCACTAACATGACGACATGAAATAAAGACAATGGTGATTTGAAGGGGTATAAATCAGTCATTGATTTTCTGAACTGTTTAATCTTCTGGATGGTTGCAAGGGTATGGGAGTCAATCCCAGGCACTATTATTGCAAAACCAGAATACACAGGATGGATGATGGATTAAAAATCTTTTTTGATGATGTTTACAACTGTCAGACTGTATTTTTTTTATGTCCTTTCTCTTCTCAATGGGGTCAAATTACAGTGATATGTTCAGTGGCCTGTAATCTACACATAAAGTTGAAACTGGGCTGTTTTAGCTGCTTATTACATAGTAGAAATATCATTAGGCTTCTGGCTGGCTGGCTGGCTGGATGGATGGATGGATGGATGGATGGATGGATGGATGGATGGATGGCTGGCTGGATGGATGGATGTGTGATACGGATTGTATTAAATGGAAGATGAATGTGTGACTTGTTCTAAAATGTCAGATGACCATCACACATCATACATCATGAACCAAAATGGAAAAGAAGAAGAAGAAATGTAATATTCTAAGTTGTTTGCTTAATCTTTGCATTACAGGTTGTTTTGCTTGAAGAGTCTTTTTATTTTTGTAGGTCTAAGTTGTTATATTCTGAGTTATATTTTCCAACTGTATCTTGTATTTTTATTTTAGGTGTACTGAACAGTCAGGTTTGGTTCGTGTGTTGAGTGTGGTTACACCTGTATGTGTTGATCTTAGAAAAGAGGTCGGGTGCAACGAAAAAGATGTAATTTAACAGCTTTAGAAAGAAATTGTGGTAAAGAGAGTCCATCAGAAAAAACAGATTATGAAATTAGGGATTTTTTTTGGTCAAGAAATGCTAGCCTAATTGTGCAGGTGTTAGAAGTAGACGCACTTTCTAAAAATTTGTTGTGATTAAGCTATGCAGTTGGTTTGATTGACAGGTGTCCAGGGCGCTTGTTAAACTCAAATGAACTTTCAAAGGTGTTTTTTCTTAGAATTAGCTCAAGTGACGTGACGTGTTTTGCCGAGTAACTATTATTAACCAATAATGTGTATGATGAATATGATTTTTAGACCAGAGCATCTCCTTAGTGCCACAATCCAATATTTTTAATGGCATGTTTTGTACAACTTCCATTTGGTAAAAAAAAATTAAAGAAAAATATAAATTATATCTAACAAGAACCACTGTCAGTGTTTGTCAGAATTAGTTTGTGGGAGTCAGAGTGTGTGGGCATTGTACTCAACTCAAGAAAGTGCTCCTGTTTGAGTGTGAGGGGATGGTTGTAAAACTTTTTAATGAGGGGGTGTAAACACTAAAATGTTAAGTTCATATTACATCTGTCTTTTCTCAAACTGCAGGAATCAGAGCTTTTACAGCCATTCTGTCCTATAGTGTGTCTTTTACTTTATTTCACTATTCCTAGTAATGTGTTAGATCTCACATCTCAATACTGCAGCTGAATATTCCTTTGGTGGTGTTGGCTAGGTGAACGTACACTTAGACTGTGACACCTGCTGGTCATTTTTGTAACTACTTTGACATGCTAATGCAATTAGTCCGATTTCACAGATTTCACTGTCCACAGTACACCCTGAAAAAACTTCAGAAAAATGCTTTCATTTTAACAACAGACATGTTATTGACATGAAGAAGCAAAACATCAAAACTCTGTTGCTTCACATGACAGTCAACCGAAGGTCCAATCTATTAACCACATTCACCTAAATTTCATTCTGACAAACAGATGGCACTATATGGAAACATATAATATGGTCAAAATAAATAAATAAACAAACAAACAAACTAGAAAGGCACTCAGAGCGCAGACCTCCGCCAAGACAGATCAGCTGATAAGACCATCAACTTTAATCTGAGCTTTAATGAACATCTACGTACATGATGAGTGAATTAAATATAGAAAAATACTGGATTTAGACCATGGCATCAGGATAAAAAAACTTTTACACTTACTTTCATTTATTTATTTATTTATTTATTATAATTCTTGTCTACACCTGTTGATATGTTCTAGTAAATCTGGTAAAATGGAGGTTTGAAGGTTTTCAGGGTCACGTCTTATCTGAACATTCAGAGGTTCTTTAGTGAACATGATGATCTGTAGCAGTAATACATGAAGAAAACACAGACAATAAAATCATTAAGTACCAGTAAGTATGTCAGCAAGGTTAGATAAGGACAACAGTTAATTTCTAAAACATCCAACTTTAACTTTATTAAAAAAAAGCCTATATGAAAGCTCTGAGTTCAGAGCTCAAGCCCTTGGTTCTATTCTCTTTTTATGCTCTTATTCCTGTGTTTTTGACTCTAAAAACTTATAGTTAAATGTATTAGATTATTAAATGACATCATTTAACATTTCCACTTGACCCAATGTTGGTTTCTGAATGTGGCGCTGACGTCATGGACTTCCTGAACCACAGCAGTGACACAGATGAGTCCAATTCAGCTGTTCTGACTGAAACTGAAGCACAAACAGATGAATGGTGAAGACAATGGGCGTCGACACACTGCAAGAGGCGGTTCCTCTGAACGCTGAGGAGGTGGGCACTGGGAGGGGACCTTGGAGGGAGGGGGGACCCGGGAGGCAGGGGGGACCTGGGAGGACACAGTCTGGGGGTGGTATATAAAAGGAGGGCAGCAGACATCAGAGTTCTGTCACCTCCAGTGGATCTATTTGAATCAAACACGTTCTTCTTCTTTCAAAAAGGGTCACACTGAAGACGGAGGATGGAGTCAACTGACAGTCCCTACGACTACTACGACTATGAGGAGACTGAAAACTCCACCAAGTGTGACTTATATGAGTGGACAGCATCCTACTCGGTCATCTCGGTGTTCTTCATACTTATTTTCATCCTGGGTCTGTCTGGAAACGGGGTGGTCATCTTCATGGTGTGGAGAGCCAAGGGGAAGCGCCGCACCGCTGACATATACATCGGGAACCTGGCGCTGGCCGACCTGACTTTCGTGGTTTTTCTGCCGCTGTGGGCTGTGTACACCGCCATGGGCTACCACTGGCCCTTCGGAGTGGCTCTGTGTAAGATCAGCAGCTTCTTGGTTCAGCTCAACATGTACGCCAGCGTCTTCTGCCTCACCTGCATGAGCTTTGACCGCTACCTGGCCATTGTCCACTCCCGGTCCAGCACACACCAGCACACTCGCGTTTATATGCAAGCCTCTCTCAAAGTCATCTGGCTGCTGTCTGGTCTCCTGGCCACACCAAATCTGCTGTTCCGGACCACCAAGCACGACCTAACCAGCAACCACACATTATGTGCCAAGGACTTCAGCCTGGTGGTGTCGACCACGGAGCAAGAGAACCTGTGGATCGCTGGCCTCAGCATCTCATCTTCAGTGCTGGGCTTTCTTCTACCTTTCTTGGCCATGATGGTGTGCTACTGCTTCATCGGATGCACCATCAACCGCCACTTCAATACTCTGCGCATGGAAGACCAGCGTAAGAGGAGGCTCCTGAAGATCATCACCACAGTGGTGGTGGTTTTCGCGGCCTGCTGGATGCCCTTCCATGTTCTTAAGAGTGCTGATGCCCTGTCTTACTTGGACCTTGCTCCTGCTACATGTGCCTTCCTGCGCTTCCTGCTGCTAGCTCACCCCTACACCACCTGCCTGGCCTACTTCAACAGCTGCCTCAACCCTTTCCTGTATGCTTTCTTTGACCTGCACTTCAGATCCCAGTGTCTGCGCCTCCTCAACCTGTCAAAGTCCTTGCACGCCAGCCCTGTCAGCTGTCAGTCCTCTCAGAAGAGAGAGGCTCAGGCTCTGGCCACTAAGGTGTATGACTAATAAAAAACGAGAATTTCACCAAAACTCTCGTTTTTCGATGAAAATTTTTAGCACTTGCAAAAGGTGGTTTTATGGTATATTGCGCAAAACTGCAATGGAAAGACCTTTTTGCACAACTAGAGTCACGTGAATGAGGTAACAAGCGTTCTAAATTCAAAACGACAGATATTTATGTTTGTCGGAATGGAATGACTTCTCATGACATCTTGCGATAATAAATAAAAAAAATCATCGCATTTGTGATTTCATGGAAAAACCGACATTACACACTTCTGTTTTTTCAACATTTAGTAAATATTGGTAAAGTTTTGCGTATATCTCCAGTAGAAAAGTGACTAATGAAAGCAAAGAACCTTAAGATAAAAGACAAATGTATTTTACTTGACTTTTCTTTTTGGTACATTACTATATTTTGATGAATCTAAATGTGTGAATGAATGTTTGACTGTGCAGCCGTGCTATAGTCATTAAGTTTCACAGTTTCACAGTTACATCACAACCTAAAAAAAACAAAAATCAAAACCCCACTACAAACACAATCAAAATAAATGAAATGTTTCCTTACAGTTATGGGGATATTTCTTTAAAAGAAGTACTTCAATCAGGGATAATACAGTAAAATGGTGTCTTTAACACTTATATAAAGTTCATTTTCTCACTGTTTGGAACTACAGATCTATTTAGACCAAGGGACAAGGACCTCAGCTCCAGAACAAAGCTCATACACAGGTATCTTACTTATATCATTTATTTTACTTGGTCCCTCTAGGTGATCTGGTCCATCTTAAAATTTTTCTTCATTAATAAGATGTCAGGGAAGATGAAGGCCATATTGTCTGCTGTGTTGGACTTTGAGTCACAGGTCTGTATGACATGTTGCTGTTTACTGTTTTACTGAATCCAGAAAAGCCAGCATTTTGCATTTGCTTACCTCTGACCCCTCAGGTTTCTGAAACTCTGCCCCTTTTGTCCAAATATGGTCACTTGCAGCTCCTAAAAGCTAACATGGAGATAGCCAAATGGCAAACTACATCAGTCAAAGGATCAATAAATATTAATAATTAATTCATCCTTAATTTATATTTAGTAAGTCATGAGGGATGTGTTTGTATGTTTTCCAACAGACAACATCTCATACCACACAATATTGTCGTATTTCACTAACATGACGACATGAAATAAAGACAATGGTGATTTGAAGGGGTATAAATCAGTCATTGATTTTCTGAACTGTTTAATCTTCTGGATGGTTGCAAGGGTATGGGAGTCAATCCCAGGCACTATTATTGCAAAACCAGAATACACAGGATGGATGATGGATTAAAAATCTTTTTTTGATGATGTTTACATCTGTCAGACTGTATTTTTTTTTTAATGTCCTTTCTCTTCTCAATGGGGTCAAATTACAGTGATATGTTCAGTGGCCTGTAATCTACACATAAAGTTGAAACTGGGCTGTTTTAGCTGCTTATTACATAGTAGAAATATCATTAGGCTTCTGGCTGGCTGGCTGGCTGGCTGGCTGGCTGGATGGATGGATGGATGGATGGATGGATGGATGTGTGATACGGATTGTATTAAATGGAAGATGAATGTGTGACTTGTTCTAAAATGTCAGATGACCATCATACATCATACATCATGAACCAAAATGGAAAAGAAGAAGAAGAAATGTAATATTCTAAGTTGTTTGCTTAATCTTTGCATTACAGGTTGTTTTGCTTGAAGAGTCTTTTTATTTTTGTAGGTCTAAGTTGTTATATTCTGAGTTATATTTTCCAACTGTATCTTGTATTTTTATTTTAGGTGTACTGAACAGTCAGGTTTGGTTCGTGTGTTGAGTGTGGTTACACCTGTATGTGTTGAGCTTAGAGAAGAGGTCGGGTGCAACGAAAAAGATCTAATTTAACAGCTTTAGAAAGAAATTGTGGTAAAGAGAGTCAAGCAGGAAAACCAGATTATGAAATTAGAGATTTTTTTTAGTCAACAAATGCTAGCCTAATTGTGCAGGTGTTAGAACTAGATGCGCTTTCTAAAAATTTGTTGTGATTAAGCTATGCAGTTGGTTTGATTGACAGGTGTCCAGGGCGCTTGTTAAACTCAAATGAACTTTCAAAGGTGTTTTTTCTTAGAATTAGCTCAAGTGACGTGACGTGTTTTGCCGAGTAACTATTATTAACCAATAATGTGTATGATGAATATGATTTTTAGACCAGAGCATCTCCTTAGTGCCACAATCCAATATTTTTAATGGCATGTTTTGTACAACTTCCATTTGGTAAAAAAAAAATTAAAGAAAAATATAAATTATATCTAACAAGAACCACTGTCAGTGTTTGTCAGAATTAGTTTGTGGGAGTCAGAGTGTGTGGGCATTGTGTACAATAATCATCTCAAGAAAGTGCTCCTGTTTGAGTGTGAGGGGATGGTTGTAAAACTTTTTAATGAGGGGGTGTAAACACTAAAATGTTAAGTTCATATTACATCTGTCTTTTCTCAAACTGCAGGAATCAGAGCTTTTACAGCCATTCTGTCCTATAGTGTGTCTTTTACTTTATTTCACTATTCCTAGTAATGTGTTAGATCTCACATCTCAATACTGCAGCTGAATATTCCTTTGGTGGTGTTGGCTAGGTGAACTTACACTTAGACTGTGACACCTGCTGGTCATTTTTGTAACTACTTTGACATGCTAATGCAATTAGTCCGATTTCACAGATTTCACTGTCCACAGTACACCCTGAAAAAACTTCAGAAAAATGCTTTCATTTTAACAACAGACATGTTATTGACATGAAGAAGCAAAACATCAAAACTCTGTTGCTTCACATGACAGTCAACAGAAAGTCCAATCTATTAACCACATTCACCTAAATTTCTTTCTGAGAAACAAATGTCACTATATGGAAACATATAATATGGTCAAAATAAATAAATAAAAGATGGAGGCCTATAAGTTATTAATTACCACCCCCCCCCGAAGGAGTGGCAAGGGATATTGTTTTTGGTTCAGTTTGTTTGTTTGTTAACACCTTTGCAGGAAAACTATTTGTTTGGTATAACCCAATTCATACCAAATTGGGTTTATAGATTGCAAGTGACCCAGAATCAATGTCATTACATTTTGGGAAAGGTAGGTCAAAGTTCACATTTTTCATGATTTTTTAAAATCTTCCCATGTATTTCAATTTTGCAAAATACATGTGAGGGGCGGGGTTTGTTGTGCCTGGCACCATTTGTTTGAATTGTCTTAATGAAACTTTAATAATAACTTTGATAAAATCGTGGGTCATACAAGCTCCTTTTGCTGTTGTACTCCCAATCACATGTATGTGTGGGATTGAAGCTTCCTCTCCTCCAGAACATCAAGATTGATAAATTTCCTTTTTCAACATTTTCACAACTTGTCACCGCAATAATTTGGAATATCAGATAATATATATCACACTACATTAAGTCTTTGTTTTATGAATAGTAGTTAGTATATGCAGCAAATGGTCTTACCGCTAGGCTCACATAATGGATGCTGGTGTTAATATATTAAATTCTGAACAATCCTGCCTTAACCATGTTTTAAACCTTCCCAAATCAGACTTTATCAAATTATTTCATGCGCTATCTCAAGAGTTTGTATCTTTAACCAAAGATTTAGTTGAATGTCAACCTACATAGCCATAGCTAAACCCCACTGTCAGTCCAAGGGATCTCATTCAAGAAATGAAAAAAATATGTTATATAGGCTGACTTGAAAACTATTTCTTGGAAGGTAAAACTAAAAGGACATTTTACATACATTTGACTGTCTCATTTATTATATTATAATGTTTTAAATTTTTATATTGTACCCTTCAAGCCTATGTTTTTAAATGGACATAATATGTGCTCATTTTGTGATAGTTCTGAATGTGCAAAATATTATATAAATATGTATATAAATTTATATTTTTTCTCATGTGCAGTATAATCCATGTGTTCCAATTTGATCTCTACAAATAGAAAAAATCATGATTTCCAGGTCAGACCGTGTGAGCCAACTCAGAGCGTTTGTTAGAGAAGGTGCGTTTTTATAGTAATTGAATGGGTACAGAAAAATACAGTATAGTTTACAATGAAACAGGGAGGTGACCCAACACAAAGACATATTCACTAATGGGATAAAGGGGTCAAAGCATCTGGTGTGGAGCAGACAGGAATTAAGAGGTTGGTACTGCGGGCTGGTGGGGGTCTTGGTGTTAATGCGGTAAAAGGTTAACTAGTATTGTTTGGCAAAGCAGTTCTTCTATGAAAGTAGAAGTAGAAACCTGGAGTATGTAATTAAAGAAATGGAATACCACATCTATAATCATGATTTCCTCACAAAGAAATAAGAATTGTTATGTTAAGGACGTGGGTTGCATTTCTCAGGGTTTACATTTCTACAGTGGTTCAGAACAGATTTCCTTTTCTCCTTTTTTAAAAACATTTTATAATGGGTGGCATGCAGTGCTGTCATCTTATATGTTTGAGGAAAGTTAATATTCCCTTAACTGAAAAGCCTAGAAGGAAGAAAAACTGCAATAAGAGACTTTTTCATTTTTATAGCCACTGGGGAGGGTGAACTTCATGAAGAAAAAACTAAAACTAGAAAAATTATTCAATATCCTCAAACACTTTCCCACAGAATTAAAGAGCTATGACATACCATTATTTATCACTTACTCATTTTTAATTTTATCCATCAGTTGGTTTTTCCTTTGAGTCCATGAATCATCATCACAGTGTAGGATATCCTTGATTTCTTTACACCCAATGGATAATGGATAGAAAAAACAAAAACAAAACAGAACAGAGAATTTTATTTGGGGATTTGTTTCATTTCTTTTTTCTTCTTTTGTCCCCTTGTACCATTACTACATCAATCTTAAAAAAAAAAGGTATATATGCATTATGAACAATCCTCTTTCAAGTCATAAACATAAGTTTACCCCTTTCATGCACAGTGGTCACTCCAGTGGACAGCTGTTCAAAGGTCTTCTCTTGTATATTTATGGGTTTTGTTGTTTTAGTTCCATATCAGCCAACACGGTGAACGCTTATGTATCATCCCATACATTGTAATTCATACCATTACTGTAAATTTGCTGTTCTAGATAAACCTGATCTGCCATAACATGTTTGAGTGTAAAAAAATAAAATAAAAATTGCTAATTGGTGTTAAACTGTAATTAAAGTTTTTTGTTTGTTTGTTTGTTTTTTTGCATATTATCTCCATGTAGATATTGTTAAAATGTGACAAAATATCAGATTAGCAGCATTAAAAATGTTTTTATCTCATAGTTTTCACACAGTATATCAGTAAATACATGTTTCTTTGCTTCTAAAATTAAATGCATGATTTTGTAACTCCATGTAAAATCGGTTCATAAAAAAATAATTCAATCACATTGTTTTTTGTTTTTTTCATGCCAAAAGAGGAATAAAAACACTTAGGAAAAAAAAATCTTGATTAAGGTTCTCATAATTCATGCATGAAAGGGTTAAATAAAACATTTTATTTCATCATACAAACACACATACACACACACACCACGGGGTATCATGTAATAAAAAAAAAAATATTAAGGAAGGTAGTTAATTGGTAGTCAGTTGAGCTAAAATAAAATGAAATGAAATAAAAATAAAATAAAACACAAATTTCATAGGGGTATAATTATTTTCTCATTTCTTTTCATGTCTTTAGTTGGTCGTTATTTTCCTTATCAGAAGTATGGTTGGATCGAAGAACACATGACTTCATAATTTTTCATCATGTATTACTTCCTGTGGGTGTCAAGTGTACCTACCAAAATAAAATATTTGTATTGTGGCTCAAACACAGTGAATGACACTTTGACTATATAAACCGACTTTTTGTATTTATTTTTCCAGAGTAATAAATTTATTAACAAGTAACTAAAAATTGTACGGAAATATTGACCGTATACTAGACGAGTCCTCAGTGGTATTTTAATTTGAAGGAAAATCATATCGAGAAGTAGTACTTCCTGTGTCATGGTTGTTGCTTATCAGTATAACGACACAACAATTTGGTGATCATTAAGAAGCATCCTTATTAGGCTGCAGTCGATTTATTAAGACGTTTTCAATCTATTTTACAATGGAGGCTTCTGTATCTAATGTAGAGGTCTGTAACTTTGCTTACACCGGACAATTTGAGAAGTTAAGACAGTGCATTTTGTCGGATAAAAGGCTTGCCTGTAAAACGGACCAGGTAAGAATGCATGACACAGCAAAGCCCGAGAGGCTTTTGTTTTTGTTGACTTACATTCATGAAAATCTATTCAGTATTTTCCATGTTTTCGTGTCTTTCTCTGTGTTTTTTCAGGATCACAGAACAGCCCTCCACTGGGCTTGTTCAGCTGGTCACACTGATATTGTGGAATTTCTTCTTGACATGGGAGCTGAAGTCAACCTGCAGGATGATGTAGGTTCATGGTCTGTCAGTGGACTGAACCTGCACAGTACCTCCCATTATTTTATGCAGGATTAGTGAATAGCAGCTACAAAACTGCACACATTTACCCTTATGCCCTCCACTGGAATTTTTATACATTTGTCTCAACTGTTTTTTGTTTGTTTGTTTGTTTTTGCTTTTTTGATTGAGTTACATTATGGAGCCATACTACTGTCAGGGGGCCCCAGGAAGGATTTATTTCTGTGTTTGCAAAATAACTTTTAAATCAACATCTCATTCATCAATATGAACATTTAGGCCTGGCCAAGTGAGTAATGGAGTGAGAAACCACTGTGTAGCAATACAAATAATTTCATAGCTGTTTAAAAAATTAATTTAACAGCAACCATAATAGCTCAAATTGTAGGTCTAAGCAAGTAATTTAACATACCGTTAAGGAATAATAACCAAATATTTAATAAAAACATGAATTTATCATTACTGACAAAGGAACAGAGTGAGGAAAAATATATAGCAGTTATTCACGGATTGGAAAAAATGCCAACAAGTGCTGTTTGTCAAGGAAAGTGCAAATATTTAGCACACCACACTTTTCTTAATATATGAGACAACATTATATCCAAAAATGAAACTGATATCATTTTTATTTTAGTTTTAAAAGACATTAATTCATGGTAACGGAGTGAGAATCCAAAAAAGTAATGGAGTGAGGTGTTTGTTCAGTGTGATGCATCATAATAGTAATCAAAGGTTTTATTTAAATACTGATAAAATTATCAGTATTTGGCCACATATGTTTCATTTCTATTTTTAATCCACATCTTTCTGCTGTTTTTTTTTTTTTTTTTTAATAAATAATAAATAACATTCAAAATCATTATAGTATTTGATCATTATGAAATATAAGATTAGGCACAGGCATATATGTGGAACATATTTATTTTTCACATTGCTATTTACATTCTGAATTTATGCTGTATACATTCATTTACAATCTTTACTGTTCTAAATTTACACTGTATTTTCATATATTTTCTTATATATCCAGTTGTAATTCAGGTAAAAATTAAATAAACACAGTTTTAGAAACTACAGATATATGTCTTTCATGCTGAGTAATCAAAAATATTGTTTTAGAGAAAAAAGAAATTGATCCTGATGTTCACTTTTTCTTGGCCAGGCCCATTTGTTATGCAAACTGCAACATCTTTGAAAGCTTCAACAACAAAAAACAACACAAAAGAACATATGAAATAGATTCGATTAAATTAGATTAGATTAGATAGAACTTTACTGATCCTTTGGGCAGATCCCTGAGGAAATTGAGATTCCAATAGCAGCACAATTGGCGGACGTACACACTCAAGAAATACTACAAACAAAATAGCAAGACAATAAATCTTAAAAAAAAAAAAAAAAAAAAAAAAAAAAAATTAGAAACAGACATATCCAGAGTTGGAATATGTGACATATTTTGTGTGTTTTACAGAAAGAGATAAATGTATTGAGAAGGTGTGTGTATTTAGTTTATTTCCAGCAGCAGACTAGCAGGTCCTGCATCATGTGACCTGGTATTCTACAAATATATCTGTTTCACTTGGTGCAGGTGGTAGTAAACCTCTTTTTAAGGCCTGTGTACAACCAGTGCACACACACACACACACACACACACACACACACCTGTCTCTCTGATTGAGCTGGTGGCAGCAGTGACAATGGCAGCATCTGTGGTTTCTGTGAGGGCATCAACAGTGGTCTGTAACTCCACCACCATGGCAGCTGCTGTATGCAGTAGGTGCTTTCACTGCATGATCTCTGGGGTTGCCATTGATTTCCACTGTTGCCACTGCTGCCACCAGCTCAAAGTGTGTGCTGGTTGTGTCCTAAAAAATTTTGAATATTTGGTATGTATTTAAGACATTTATGCAAAAAAGCCCAAAAAATAATGATGAGTATGATGATTTAATAGCAGTTTTTTTGTGTATGTTCATTTTTGTCACAAAGGTGTCCAGAGGATAGTAAATTTGAGGAGGCCACAGGGGTTAAAAAGACTTGTATTGTTAAAAACGGGAAGTGGACCTTATAGACCTAGAACTATTTATGCGGTGACTTAAAATTAAGTTTTCCCTCTTGATTTAACCTTTCCTCTGATTTATCAACATTTATAATTCTAAACCTTTGCATTATACAGTGAAAAGCAATGATTTATTCCTATATTTAATCTCCTGACAGTGTAGATGTTCTTTAAAACTCAGAATTTCATGCCTAGATTCAAAGGTTTTTATGTAAGAACAAGGAAACTAACAAAATAAATCACTATCTGAACATAAAAAACAAGTATCTACAACCACTGTTAGTTGTCAAACTCCATGGGTTTTACTGGTGAGTCACATTCACTGTGGAGCTCCTGAACGTCCAAATGGGTCGTATTGGATGCCTGTGACAAGCAGAGAAACTGCATTTAACCTGAATTATTTCAATGTTAGGAACAGGAATAGTGGTTTTAAAGTGAAAGTAGATGCCTCAGGTCACCAGTGTTTTTTTAGGTCTTTGAGGGTTAAATGTGGTGACTACTTAGTTTGTAAATACAACTGAAATTTCATCATTATAACAACATGAAACTGATTAATTTCTGTAGAATACACAGAAGAATAGTGACTTTCTAAAGGTTGTTAAAGTGAGTGGTTCAGGGCAGGGAAAATCTGAGTCATTGGCAGATATCATCCCTGTCAGGTACTGAAAATATCTACACTGCATGTCTGAAATTCTTTAAATTCTTCATAAAGGTGATTGCTTTACAACTTAACATTAACTCGTAAACACCTAAATGAGTAAATCTTAATCCCTGAAGTAATCATTTAGTAAATGGGAAACTGAACAAACTAAAACAAAAATCTAGGATGGCTTTTTTTATATTTTGAGCTAGTATTTTCCTTGTTTCCCAGTTTAGAAGACTACTAATAGCTGTCGGAGGTTATGGCACCAAGCTCCACCAATATGGATAGTTTGTAAAATGTCCAATTGGCCAAACTGTTTCAATGTTCTGTTGCTTTTATGCATCCACCGTATTGATGTTGGTATTCTGAATGTATGGATACATAATATTGTTGCACAATATATAGTATGTCCTTCGCAGCAAAATTCTAGTACTTGTGTATTCTACATGTTGTTAACGATACCAAAAGGTGGCACACTACCTTCATTGTTACCTACCTTTACATTACAAGATCATATCTGATCCATTTTTATTCTTCTGGCATGACATCACTATGTTTTGCTATTATAATGATAAAAATCTGTTTGATCAATTGTGGAGAGGTGCTAAGATCAGAAAGTGACTGAAGGTTAGGTGCTCTTGATACAGTGGAATTATCCCACTACACATGTCAGTCACTGCTTTTCACCTATTGGCTGCGTTAAACTGGTGACAGTGTACACCAACACTACCACCCTCTAATGTGTATGTAAATTGTATGTCAAGTATTTAACTATATAATAGGTGTTGCTGTAAATGTATATTCATCATTATTGACAATCAGTCTGGAAAATGCACTTAAGCGTACACAAAGTCATTGTGGTCCTTTTCGTTGCTTTTCTGTTGCTCTCCAACAACTACCAAAAATTGACAATATTAATAAAGTGTAAAACCAGTTCTATGTGATCCTCATGATCCATTGATTAGACAGTCAAGCTAACCATAGCTATGTCTACACAGGTGGGAGTGAACATAAGCACCTGTCGCCTCTATATGTACAGTATATTTGAGATTGCTTTAGTAACATATTTCAAAAGTATATCACTAAGCAACAAAATGGACTCACTGCCTTTGAGTACATTTATGGAAGCATGTTTTCCTCACACACAGCTGTCAGAAATGGTGAAGTAAAACATACATGTCTAGATTTCTAGCAGTACTTGTCATAATGTTAAATAATTTGCATAGTTTCCATTTGCATTAGTGTTGAATGCTGTTGTTGTACTGCAGCCGAGCACGTCTTTCTGTACCATGAATAGCTGACCATTGTCCACTTTTTGGTCTCAGCTGTAGTTGAACTGTGAGCTGACACACCACACTGAGTTTGCTCAATCTCCACCAAAGTGGACTTTGTTTAATGTTGCAGTTACATGTTCTGTCTTTCTTTCCAGGCTTCTTGGAGCCCTCTTCATATTGCAGCATCTGCAGGCAGAGAAGACATAGTGAGGTCTCTGATATGCAAAGGAGCTCAGCTGAACTCCGTTAATCAAAATGGATGCACCCCTCTTCACTACGCGGCCTCTAAAGACAGATATGAGGTGAAATCCCCAATGTGCAGTGACATTCAGTGATAGTCTGACGTACATACACAGACATTCCACTGTGGTCGGAAGTGAAAATCTCACTTCCCATAGCAGGGTGTTAGTTTCATGTAGGTGTTGTAGTGGACTTTCTTCATACCAGTGAAACAGGATCTGAGGACAAGAATTTGATTTAAATAGAAAACCACTGCATTTAATACTGTACCCATGATTTATGACTCATTTTTTTTCCCTTTTGTAGATTGCTCTGCTGTTGTTAGAAAATGGAGCGGACCCAAATGCCACAGATAAGCAGGATTCCACTCCCCTTCATAGAGCATCTGCCAAAGGCAACTACCGCCTCATCCAGCTGCTTCTCAAACAGAGCGCTTCAACCAACATCCAGGACTCACAGGGGAACACAGCACTGTATGTTTGTTTCGGTTCATGCTTTTCCCATTCAGTGGTTGTCTACTACTTCATTGATGGGAACACAGCACTGTATGTTTGTTTCGGTTCATGCTTTTCCCATTCAGCGGTTGTCTACTACTTCATTGATGATGGAAACATCTGAAGTTGTGAACTGTAGTAGGCTGACATGAACAAAGGAACCATTTATTCATGATAAAAATATTTTTACTGTTAAGGAATCGGAAGGGAATCATGTGTTTTCCACATTCCAAGGGCCCTTCAAACTCTGAAAAAAAAAACCAAAACATAACTTTGTATTCATAATTGTGTATGTCTTGTTAACCAGGCACCTGGCATGTGATGAGGAGCGTGTGGAGGCTGCCAAGTTGCTGGTGGAATATGGAGCCAGCATCTACATTGAGAACAAGGAGGAGAAGACCCCTCTCCAAATTGCCAAGGGTAGTCTGGGTACCATACTACGTCGGATAGTAGAAGGATGATGCATTTACTGACACATGTTGTATTCCCAATAGAATCTACAGTGTTGCTGAGTTACATAAAGAGAATTCTCTTCCCCTGTCGTCCTACTTGATGATAGGGACACATTTGTGTGTGTGACAGGTGGAAGATGATGAGACAGTGTTAAGAGAAGAGTTGGAACGGTCCGTATCGTTTCCAGCTCGTCAGATGCGGCGCTTAAACTGTTAAGATGTTAGATTTCTGATCAAAAACACACTCCTGCACTATGCGCAGTCGGTCAACCACTTCAAATTATTTTCTATGGTATTTTCAAGTGCTGCAACAATGGTGGAATAAAAATCCTTGTTCAACCTGCTGCAAAGTATGTTGGAAGTGTATTAATTTTGTATTTGCTGTAAGCATTTTGTTGTCAACTGTAATTTGAGTCTAATTGCTTGGAAAATCTGTTTATTGACTGATCACCCTTGAACTAATATTGAAGAATTACAAAAACACACAGTACAATCTCATATGTCACCATTTTCAGAATGGACCTCAACATTTCCATGTTTTGCTATTATACATTTTTACATCCTCATATGATTGTGATTCAACTGTGTGGCTTAAGAATAAAAAATAGAATAGCATTGTAACAGATATTTAGAATGGAAGTAAGTAATGATGTGAAGTATAGAGACACTAAATTATCTCTCTCCCAAAGTATACAGATAATATCTTCATTGACATCACGATGGTTCCAGAAACACAGAACTGGAGGTGAAATTCCATATCAACAAACTTTCAGACAAAGTTAAATATACTATATAACCAAATTTTTGCGACTCTTATTGGTCATACATGAGCACTGTTGATCACACCTTCTACAACTTAAGTACGTGTCTTGTATCTGAATAATGACACATTACATTTCAACTTAAATAGACGCACATTCAGTCAACTGTACTTCAGGCAACAGAAACAGTAACTGAACTTTCAGTGCTTTTGTGATATTTATTAGTAATGGACCAATTACACACAGACATTGACCAATCTGAGAGAAAATCCCCAACATTAAATGACTGAAAGTTTCAACTTTTTCAAGCTATTCACGGCTGACTGTGTTATATCCACTGCACTGCTACATAAGAGATGAAAAGATGGAAAATATAGGTGGAAAATACTGCAGGTGCACCTTGAAGCATAACAGCAACTTTAAAAACAGGTTGATATAACTGTGAGGTGAAGGTGTAATCACAAAATCACAGTGACCTCTGATTCTGAGGTGGACAAAGATTGAGTTTCAAACTATGAACAGATCAAAAGTAAGTAGTGCCTGTAAAGCATCAAAATAGCATATTTCTTCCCAGATGTTCAAATAGTCAGAGACTACGCCACTGTGGATACCACCTAAACCAAAATTAGTTTGAAGATAATTAAAACAAAGTGACATCTGCCAAATTGAATGGATGCAGCTTTAAAAGTTTTGTTTTAAGCTTTTCATCATTTCTTAATCTCTACTCCATTTAAACATTTGTATGCCATATGATTAAAAAAAATAATAAAATATTTAAAGGAATGTGACTTCATATAAAGCTATTTTTATTTAAGAATTTTACATTTTCTTGACACCAACCCAAGTAAGTAATGAATGAATTACTTGGATGAATTAGGAAAAATCTTGGAATACACAGATTACTGTTATCAACCTAGAAAAACCCAGAGAAATCCATGGTGGAGCTGAAAAACGTAAATTAGACATTGGTACAAGTGCATAAACTTACATAAATAAATAAATATGGTATTACATATCCCCCCCTCCAAAAAAACAAAAAAACCAGGAGAAAATATATATTGTAAATGTTTAGACAAGATTAGGCCAATTGTGTGAATCACAAAATGCACAATCTGTTAAATTTAAATAAATAAATAAATGTGTGTGTGTGGGAGGGTTTTTTTTTAATTTTTTTTTTATTTGAACAATTAACATTGAACAGTAAATATACATAATAGTATACAACAACAAGGGTAGAAAGTTCCATAATTCACAAAATGTTTTACATTATATAGAGAAATGCATGTAAGTAAAAACGTTAGGAAAGAAAAAATAAATAAATAAAAATAATAAAATAAATTAAAATATGTAATAAAAATAAAAAATTGCTCGAGGAATAAATAGAAAATATACAAATTTAATAAGATTATACATTTGACATTTTTTTGTTTTATTTCCTTTAGAATTTATACTGTTTCTCAAATTGTCTACGTAAGTGGAAAAAAGAGCTTTGAAAACAGTGATGTTTGGACGTTGATGTGCAAATTTGGAGCAATGAATGTGAAATTTGGCAAAAGTAATCAAAAGGTCAATAATATATCTTTTTTCTGGAGTTATTTTATCAATGTGTGATAGGCCAAATAAAATGTGTTGAAAGTTCAATTTACACGAAGAGTCAATTTTTGTGTTTATAAAATTATTTAAATCAGTCCAAAATACATGTGTGTAGGTGCAGTCCCAAAATAAATGACATATTGTTTCCTCTGCGTTGCTGCAAAAAGAACAAAGAGTATCAATATTTCTTTTATATTTAATCATGTAGGTCTTCACCGGATAACATCTATGGATCAATTTAAAAGTAACTTCTCGTACCTTATTAGTAATAATAAATTTCTTTGACAGGATCCAAGTGTTTTTCCAGTCTATGTCATAGTAAATATTATTCCAATAAAAAACAGCTGCAGGTTTGGAAACAATATCTCTTTGAATAATTTGTCTAATACATTGGTTAGTGGCTTTATCACTCAATAAAGGACAGATATTACCAATATGTATGTTAACAGGATTTAGTTCTGGGATAATACAACTTTTACCTTTAGGAGCAGACATCAGTAACCTTCTAACTCCATCTGGTATTGCATCAAAAACTATGGCATATTCTTTTGGAGTAACAGGGAAATCATAAATAGACAAAAACTCTTCGTAAGAAAAAAATTGACCATTGTCATTAAGCAACTGACTAACAAGTAAAATGTTTCTATCAACCCATTTCTGAATATATAAAGACTTGTTCTTAAACTAAATATCTTGATTGTTCCAAATGAAATATTTATGGGGAGAAAAGTTGTGTGAGTATAGCATTAACCAAGATGATAAGAGTTGACTATGAAAGTTGGACAGTTTTACTGGTAATTTAGAAATGCTGTAATTCCATTTTAGTAGAAAATGCATTCCTCCAAGTGAGTTAAAAACATGAGCAGTAATAAAGTTCCAGATTGAATTGAGATTTTTAAAGAAAAGTTGGATCCATTTAATTTTAAAAGAAGAATTTAGGGAGGTGAAGTCTAAAGAATTTAAACCACCTGAACACAGCTTATTTATCATGACATTTTTTAAATATAATGTATTCTCTTTTTCCAAATGAAATCAAATAATATTTTATCAATTTTTGTGCATATTTCTTTTGAAACATCAAGTGCCATGGCTGCATATATAAGTCTGGAAAGACCTTCAACTTTGGCCACCAAGGATCTTCCGGTAATGGATACATCTCTTTGAAGCCAGAGGTTAAATCTCTGTTGTACTGAAGCTATGAGTGGGTTGAAATTTTCAGATAATCTGTAGGAGGGTTTGTTTTTTTTTTTTTTTTTTTTTTTTTTTTTTTTTTTAGTGGGAGGGGGGTTCCTGGTGAAATTTCTAGCTTTCTTGACGTCATGGCGGTGGTCGACTGAGGTGCGCAGACCTAGATGCGCAGTCGTCTACAGCGTCGCTTTCGCTTCCTGAAAGCGAGGTCATATTAACTAAACAGATCTTTTTAACGACTGGATTTTCCCGTAGGCGTGGTCCACACGAGGTTTGATCAAAGGTACAAAGGCCGGAGACCTTAATCGAACGCACTGAAAGGTAACTATTCGCCCTGAACAGTATTAGTTAAGGAAGGAACTTTGAACCTTACGAAGTAGACCAGCTAGGCTAACGACCCTAGCAAACAGCTAGCTACTAAACGGACATCACATATCGAGAATCCTGGTCAGAGTCCACACGGTTTGTATTTACATCCTGTATGCTTTTCGCTCTTTAGATAGCTCTATCTAGTCATCTTACTGCTAAACTAATGCAATGTGTGCGTGTGTATATGTGTTTAGTGTATGTAAGGTGTCAGGCTCAGGTCAGTTTGCTGTCATCAGCGTTAGTTATCAACGCTCAACATCAACTCTGTGTGTTTGTGTTACTTTTGCCGAACAAAGCTGAGCGATGTTTCTAGAGTTAGCTGATCCACTGATTAATGCATACGCCTTTTCAAAAGTGTGAATGTACGGCGGATGAGTTATGACCTGTCATCACATGGTAAACGTCATGTACATTACTTACTTCCCATGCCACTTACTTCCCAAGTTTTGACGTTAAACTTTATCACAGCTGGTTTAGATGATTCCAACACTCTGTTGTGGAGTCTAAAGCTATACTTAAATTTTGTAAAGGATGTGTTTGTTTTCCTGAAGAATGCCGACTCCTAACACAGTTCAAAGATCACAAGCTACCTTGGTCAGTAATGCACTACTCTACCATCTACTGTTCGCTGAGGTGTAGCTCAATACATAACGAAGTGTTGAATCAGTACTGATAAAGTGTGTTTAAAAGGACACGTTTACATAGATATGCAGACTCAATGCTGTGGAGTTACAATGTATATAGATGTTAAGCTGTTTAACATATTAGTTCTTATGTCTTTTTGGATATAATTTTGCATGTGGTTGGTAAATACGCAGCACAGAATTTAGCATGTGTCTTTTAAAGGATTAAAAAATAAGGATTAAAGCATTAAATGTAGCAACGTCGCAGAAAGGGAAAGTTAACACATCAGAAAAATATTTGGAGCAGTAGTGTGGCATGCATTCTGCTATGTGGTGCAACATAACTTGTCCAACTATCAACAAACACTAGACATAGACATACTTTATTTGTCATTAAGATTTGCATCAAACTGAAAGTATGATGCACTATCTTGTTGGATTTCTTAAAAATATAATTCCATGTGTCCATAATCAATGGCGTCACACCTGCTCCTCCTTTGTTGCGTGCCTTTTTATCTTTTGTCGTCCTCGATAATGAGGTATTGGTTTGCTCTGAAGTTTTTGTTTTTGATTCCAGTGGGATACACCCATTGCAGTGCTTTAGTGTATTGCAGTGTACTGGGCTTGCACACAGTGTGCCTCTGTGGTTCCCATCCCTCACATGGAATATTCACCGCCTCCATGTGATTACAGCCTGCCTCTTTCTCTTAAAGGCACAGTGACCATTTAGAGATGTGTGGATCAGCTCTCTGGTGCCAGATACAGAAATCTGGTTAAGCAGAGAACTGTCTGTTTTAAATCTGCGTTTCCTTTTTTTGTAAATATAAAATGCCCTTTAATACCTTCCCTAAGTGATTTTTGTTTTGCTTGTTGTTTTATCTGCAGACATCCTGTCCATCCATCCTTATCTTATCATGTCTGATCAGAGGCAAGACGGCGAGTGGGAAGATGACCATGCTGATGATTTTTCCCAGATGAACAGTCGTCTGGACTCGTTCCGTGGTTCCAGCCTGGCACAGCAGGTGCCAGCAGAAAGACTGGCCCGAGCTGGCTTCTACTTCACAGGTGATGCTGACCGTGTCCGATGTTTCAGCTGCAAGAAGACTGTGGAAAACTGGTGCAGGGGAGACACACCTGTAGAGAGACATAAAGAGGTATTGATAACACTAATGAAGAGGACATGTGTTAAGCATCAAAGTTGTCACGCTAGCTGAATTTCCATCCAAATGTATTCCTAATTGAAGCTGTATTTTGAGAAAATCAGCAAAAATCATGCTAATCTATGTACATTCCCATCCACTAATGTTCCAAAAATGTTATGAGGTGCTACATTATTATCGTGGTTCACAACTTTGACGGTTAGAAGTAAGCAGTATTTCGTACAACAACATCGTACCTTTTGATTTAGGTGCTGCCAGATCTGTTATCTAAAAATCTGAAACCAGCTTTATCTTATTTCCCCAAACTTCTGATCTTTATCATAACATTGTGTCAGATTCCTCTACTTCCCTTTGCTTGATGGCATTTTGTTGCTGTTTCTCACCTAAAATGACATTTATTTCCTTTATTAAATGAAGAATGTGGTGGTCCACATATGCTGACACACATAATTACTAAACCGTTTTCCATTGCACTATCCACACATCATATTTTCTTCCTTACAAAAATAAAAACTTTTAAGCAATATTTATTTTTTTTTATTTAGAGTTTCCATTTGGTAAAGGGTAAATCAAATAAACACAGTTGGACCTGCTGTCTACAGATGCACCTGTTGTAAATGGCTAAATCAGATCTCTTCTGTGCTACAGGTTTCTCCACTTTGCACATTTCTCTCCTGCACCCACCGCACCAGTTTCATTCCAAGCTCTGATTCTACATTTATGAATGGCTACAATGAAGAAGAAGAAGACCTGCGGTTTCGTTTGAGTACAGGTGAGGTGGAAGACGAGTCCACCTACCCCATGGCCCCTCACATGAAAAGTGAAGAAGCCCGACTTCAGACCTTCTCATCTTGGCCCACCACTGCCCCTGTGAGACCCAGAGACCTGGCTGAAGCTGGTCTGTACTACTTAGGGAAGAATGACCAGGTGCAGTGTTTCTGCTGCGGGGGCATGTTAGGGGCCTGGGAGGTTGGGGACAGTGCCTGGGGAGAACACAACAAACATTTCCCCAACTGCTTCTTCATCCTCGGGCATGATGTTGGCAACATCCCATTCCAGAGGGGTATAGAGGAGGAGGAGGGTGGCAGTAGTCAACATGCAAACACTCATGTTTCAATGGGGAGCTATGAGGAGAGGCTTGACAGCTTTGCGGGTGTCCAGCACCCTATTGACCCCGAGAGACTCGCCAGAGCTGGTTTCTACAGCACAGGTACTGCAGACATACCTGACCAAAGAAAGCATAAACAAAGATAGAGGGAGGAAAAAAATCTTAAAGCACATTTTTTTTTGTAAGTTTCATACATTGTACATCCTCTTGCAGGTACAGGAGACAGGGTGTTATGTTTCTGCTGTGGTGGCGGTTTGAAAGGATGGCAGCCTGAAGAAGACCCTTGGGAAGAACATGCTAAACACTACCCTGGGTAAGAGCAACAATGATATTCCTCATTGTAAAACACTTACATTTTCAGTACGTAGTATATGGTAAGTTCTCAGTTTAATCAAAACTGCAATGACATTCCTTATTTAAACAGATGCCGCTTCCTGTTAGAAGAAAAGGGACAAGAGTTTGTCAATAATGTTCAGCTACAAGACCCTCAACGAAATAGAGCTGTAAGTGTTTCACACATTTACGCATCAAGTATCATTTTAATAAGATAAAAGCAGACTTCTTTGATGAGGAAAATGGCTGAACAAGCCTTTTTTTTTTAAATGTCCATGCCTTTTTGGTTTCCAATGTGGCTATGGGAGTGGGATTAAATAAGTTTTCTTCTTCCCACTCCTTTTTAAGCATAAATGAATGATTTGAAATGTTAAACTTGCATGTATTCTGTTGAATGTATTTGCATTATACGATACTCTTGTATGCAGGTCATTTGTGTTGTAAAATGTTTACTTGTTTACTTGAAATAAATGAAATGAAAATGAAATAAATCCTGTCATTTAAATGCAATGTTGTATGCAGGACTGTTGTGATCTTATGACTTTGATTGCACTTAAAACAACTAACTTTTTTTTTTTGTTTTCAGACATCAAGCCATCAGAATGGATTTTCCAGAGACAGGAATGGTAATTTTTTTTTTTTTTTCAATTTGAAGATCTTTTTCGGAATATTTTCAAAGATCTCCTTAACATAACTCATTTACACTGATGTATTCTCTTGGTCTTCAGAAGTGTTGCGGTCTACCGTGGCTCAGAAGGCCATAGAGGTGGGTCTTGAACCCAGCATGGTGGAGCAGACCATCCTAGATAAAATGAGCAGGACTGGATCGGGATACTCGAGCCTGGAAGAACTGGTGGAGGATTGCCTTAACAACCCCCCCCAGAGTGAAGCCTCCAACAAAGAGGAAAAAGGTACTTTAGCTCCCAAGTGTTGAACCAGGATTCAGACACAAACAATAACTTCAGTGCAATATATCATGAAACAAATCCTGTCTAACAAATTTGTCTTTAATTATATTTTGTTTTTTCTTCCAGACGAGGACCCGCTAGAGAAACTACGGAAGCTGCAGAGGGAAAAACAGTGCAAAATATGCATGGACAGAGATATTTGTATGGTGTTCATCCCATGCGGTCATCTGGTCACTTGCAAGGAATGTTCTGAGTCACTCATCAAGTGCCCCATCTGCTGCGGAGCCATACTGCAAAAGGTCAAGACTTATATCGCCTAAAGGGAATCACAGACTCTTGCCAAACTTCAAAGCTGCTTCCTGCATATTTTTATCATAATCTATTCTTAATTTAATTGTAGATAGACTGTAATATATTGAAATACCATGTTGTATGTGTGACAAATCAATAAATGTAAAAATAAAAACACTACTTTCACAATCACTGAGATGGTACACAGTTGTAAATAAGAGATTAGGGGATGTAAATATTTGTTCTTACTTGTTCTCCACAAGTAAATACTGAAACCTGTATCTAGACTTTAAAGGACAATTCACATTTTGCAGCACTGTTTTATGCCAATGGTGCCTTCTAGGGTTATGTGCTTGCGTGTCTTTTTCTATTGTTTGTTGTGGACGCCAAGAACAGTTTAACAGAACTGGAGATCAAAAGCAATATTTGTCAGTTTATATTATGTTCTCCATTAATCTGGCTTGTGATTAATTTTGTTGATGAAGAAAGGGAATGGCTGCATATTTGCTCCAAACCAAGGTTGCAGATGTTACTTTTTTCTTCATACTGTGTTTTGAAATGTGTAATGTGTCTATTAAGTTTCATTTTGTTTTTTGGGGTTTTTTGTTTTGTTTTTTTTTTGCTGAATTGGGGGTGTTGAATTTACTTTATGGCTTAAAGGTAGATCAGTAAATTCATAATGGCTTTACATGTATATTTAATAAAATCAAATCTAGGTTAGGGTTTGCAGTTAATCAGTGTTACCTGAAATGACCATACATTCCACAGTACAATCTGCTGTTTCATCAAGTGAATAAAATGTAATGATTGGACTTGGTATGAATTTCTTATTTCATCTACTGCTGGTTTGATGTGGCATTTATTAAACTTTAAGTGAACCATGGCACCTATCAACATACATTATAGATGTAGTTTGTGTTGAAATTTACAAGCGATCCCCTCGAATGTGAGTTTTTTCAGATGATTTTTCCTCTGAAAACACTTGTACTGATGGGTTCTCCGTATGGGACACATACATGATAACACACACACACACACACACACAGACATTGCAGCAGAACTCTGCGTTATCATGTTGAATGTTGCTTTTCTCTTCCCCCCCTGAGCGAATCAATGTGAGTGGATATAAAACTAGTATCTCATCTCTGGGTCCGCAGGCTGCATGGGCTGGAGTTGGAGATGACGCTGAAGTTGCAGCACTTCGAACCCAAGTCAGGAAGCCTCATTCTCAATGTGTAGTCCTTCCAATGCACCGCTAGGTGTCAGATCATCCGCGGAATATCTTCAATAGGTTTTGTTGCGGCCGCTAGGTGGTAGCTCTGCACCAGGATTTCCTCCTCTTAGGTCGTCGAAACAACAAACCGAACTACGGAGCAAGCGGGGTGAGAGAACGTCCGAAACCGCCTCTGACCGCGACTTTTAAACTCTTTTTACTGAATTGTAGTGGATTTCAGGGGGAGGCTATAAAAGACTAGTAGAAGTTACGATTGAGCCGCTGCTACATTTCACAACAAGGTAAGTTAGCTGTAAAATGGCGGAGAGCTATCTGGAAGTTAGTTGAATTGTATTTTGCTAGCCGTCTCGCTAGCCGAGCTAGCGCTAGATGAGCTCTGAGCGCGGATGTCTGCCTGAACCAAGTCGCTTCGCTAGCTCGCGGTACATGGCTACTTCGGTAGTTAGCAGGCTAAGGAACTGCATTTTGGTCACAGTAGAGCAAATTGTTCGGTTCATAAGCGAAAGGTACCTTTTATTGTTTCGAGTGAGTTAGTTGCACTTTATATATTTGTAAACAAAGTGTTTGTTGCTTATGCAATACGGCACTGGAACTCCCGAGGCAAGATGGAGGACGCAAGGACGTGATGTTTTTTTAGGCAACGTTAGCGGTAGCTGTTAGCAAGCTAACTAGTGGCACTTGTTCTTTGCTCGGTATTAGAAGTATATTTACCATGACTATTGGTGCTATGCTTGGACGAGCACTGGAAATGGTATGTAGATAAATAGATGTTATTGTCTTTGTTAACCTTAAGTTAGTGGGAATCCTTATTGTGTAGCCGTACTAGCTAACATTAGCTTGCGCTAGTACAGTAGGGCTTGCGTTGTTTTGTTATTAAGAATCCAACTACGATAGCATTAGTGTACGCCTGCGTGTTCCTGATATATTGCCACGATGCGTTGTACAATACTTTGTAACATTTAATTTCGGAAAACGTTGCCCATTTGCACTCAATATTTAGGCTTACTTCAGTTATTTGGAACTGTGTCGTTGTGGGAAAAAAAATCACCAGTTTGCTTGGCTAGTGGCGCTAGCACCAGCAGCGCACCGGTGTCAATTTTGACAGGCGCCGAGGAAGAGTGTAACCGCGTCGGCGTTGTTGGAGGGAACTGAGCCGTTAGTTTGTGACACGAGTGACTTGCAGGGATCGACACAATTTGGCTTCAGAATTTGGTTTTATGCAAGAACGACTAGCATCACCTCTCAGTAACAAGTTTATGAGATACGCTGACCAATTTGGCGCCACTTTTTCAGTCAACACCCATAGAATCCTGTCGCCTTGTAATATGTAGGAAATGAGCACGTAAAGAGCCTCTTCAAACAATAGTAACAGCTTTGTTAAATAAAATAGACCCCGCGAAGGCAACGTATCCCACTCATAGTACACGATTATACGGTGAATGAGGGTCTTTACTCTATGTAATTTTAAGACCAATATTGAATTTTGACAAATAATATGCTTGACGTGACCTGAACATTGTTGAAAGTAGGTCGTTTGCATGACACTCTGATATTAGTTTTTGGGGGTTTTTTTTGGTTTTTTGGTAGCATGTAATACATTTATATTGAAAACTCTTTGGAAGCCTAGTCAGGGGACTGTTGTAATAAATGTTGACCACTGGCCTGTCATCACATGAATAGCGTAGTAGGACTGAAAGACACACGTAGAATACACACGATGGGTGGAGTTTGTAATCTCCTTTTTGTAGACAAAACACTCCTCAGTGGAGTATTAATTCTCACTTTGGACGTTTTGGATGACCTTTACATGTACAAGCAACAAAGTAAATTTTTAAACTTGTGCTTTCACTTGTGATATCTGTGACACTAATATACACATCAAAACCATGCAATAGTTTCTCTGTGGCCTGCGGTATCTTGTTGATGTTGATACCGTCTTTTCATTGGCTGAGATGTGTGTGGGGCGGATATGACAGTGCCATATATGGACATTGAGGAAGACACTGAGTCTGCCTTATGTGACGTTGACTGTAAACCAAGGGAAACTGAGAAAGAGAGGGAGCCAATGGCTAGGAGGCTGAGCGTGACAGGAGCATTTGTGTCCGCCCCCTGTTACCATGTGAAACTGTTTTTTTTTCTCTCTCACTGAACGGCATCGAAGAAACACATACTCGCATAGAGATTGTGTTTTCTGAGAATATATACATGTTTGCTGTTTTTGGACTCTGGTTCCTGTTGTGTTTGAATGCATAATATGCACGTTTTGAGCTCTCTATCTTCTCCTGTTTCACAGTGTAGGTCATATGCAACCTCACCTAACGTGTATTTACTGAGGATCTGAAGCCAATCATAAGTTGAAGTTGTCCAGAAGATGTTACAGAAATGATAGCAGCACCAGAAATACCATCAGAGTTCCCCTATGCTCAGTAAGTGCTGTCTCCTGCTACATATTTGTTTTCAGAGTCTAGGTTGGTGTGAATCTTCATCTCTGATATGTCTTTCTCTCTACCAGGGATACAGACACCCGATTCTCCTCAGACACAGATTTCTCTGAGGATCCTGATGGAAGGAGTGCAATCTCAGCTAAAGGAAAGGTATAGAAGGCATCACATCTGTCCTCAGTCTGAGTCAGGTTGTCTTGTTGGATGACAACGCTGAAGTAATAGATTTTTGTGATGTGTATAAAAACATGTTTGTCTTATTTCAGTCTACCTTATTTTTACTGTAGTTCTCTTAATGGTCTTCTGTTTTTTTCCTAGGGTGGTAAGAAGGGGAAGAAAACGGCAGGGGAAAAAGGCAAAGGAGGGAAGGGAGCAGGCCGAATAAACGGCCACCACCAGGAGAATGGCATGGAAAACATGATGCTGTTTGAGGTGGTGAAGCTGGGCAGGAGTGCAATGCAGGTAAGGAAGGCAACATTTTTGTCACACTATCAAAAACCTTATTTTTCAGTTTTTAAAAAAAATGAAACTAAGAGGTGCAATTTTTCTCTTGTAGTCTGTTGTAGATGACTGGATTGAGTCTTACAAACATGACAGAGATGTCGCACTACTAGACCTCATAAATTTCTTCATCCAGTGCTCGGGATGTAAAGGTATGGTGGTGACTGTTCTTTAAGAGATGAAGAAAGTGTTTCATCCTTTGTGTGGCTCACTGCAGTGCTTTATTCTTTCTGTCAGTAATTTGACAATGCACTAAATCTTTGTGTTCTATCACTTTGTGTTTATCAGGTGTGGTCAGCGGAGAAATGTTCCGCAACATGCAGAACTCTGAGATCATACGGCGAATGACAGAGGAATTTGATGAGGTAAGTCCATTTTGTACACTGTAATTGTAACCATATTCACCGTAAACTTTCCAATTGTTGTCAGTGTATTTCATTGTTGCACTTCATATTTCTCTTGGTTTTTTTCCTTCCAGGACAGTGGTGACTACCCTCTAACTATAGCAGGGCCTCAGTGGAAAAAGTTCAAATCAAGCTTTTGTGAATTCATTTCGGTGCTTGTGCGCCAATGTCAATACAGTATCATCTATGATGAGTACATGATGGACACAGTCATCTCCCTTCTCACCGGACTATCAGACTCCCAAGTCCGAGCCTTCAGACACACGTCAACACTGGCAGGTGCGATTTTGCACTTCTTTTGCACTTGTGTGCTTTTGTGCTTTGCTGCTGTAAATATGGAATTTCCTCTTGTGGGACCAATAAAGACTTATCTTATCTTAGATGAATTGCAGTGTTTTCCTAATGGATACAGAGTTAGTTATGAAAACCAAATGGATTAGTGTTAGGGATTGTTTTCTACATTTGTAACTGAACAGGTGGAAGATGTCTGAAGTTTACTCTTCCATTTGTGTCATTTTTTTTAACACTATTCATGATTTTTTTAAACACTATAACTATTTTTAACACTATTCAAAAAGACTGTTTTGCTGTGCGATAAGCAAATAATATAGCCACCAATAAAGTCACTACATGTGTTTGACACCCCCACATGAGCATTTTCATTTAGTTTTGCCTGATCAGAGATTCCTTTGTTGTCATTAATCTTCAACAATAACATGTCCCTTTGTTTAGGCCTATATATACATCAGTGGTCAGGTACTGTCAAAGCAACAAAACTTAGATTCATCTTACACATCATCCTGGTGCTAGTATTCAGTGCCCTGTAAACAAACAGAACTTAAGTTGTTTTAAGTTACATATTTAACATTTAAAGCAGGTTTTAAATAAGGATTACTCTTGGTTAGATATGTTTATTCATGGATGTTGTCTGTGTTTGACAGCCATGAAGCTGATGACAGCCCTGGTGAATGTAGCTCTAAACCTGAGCATCAACATGGACAACACCCAGCGCCAGTATGAGGCTGAGAGAAATAAAATGGTGGCCAAAAGGGCCAATGACAGGCTGGAGCTGCTCCTGCAAAAACGCAAAGAGGTAGGATGGACAAACTGTAATTACCTTTCCAGGCACACAGTCACACCCACCACCTTGGGTGTTTCAAATTCTGGGGATGCATAGTCCAGAGTAGGACGTGAACATGTGCAATATGCAGGTTGTTGGAAGTGGACTGTGAACTTGTCAAGTTTGCTCACTAAGTAGTATTCTCCAAAGTAGAGAGCTAGTTTCCCTACATGTGGAAAAATGAACTAGAGTGTATGGCGTGTTCTCTCATTGTGGTTTGAATGTATTGATCTTTTTTGTCTATTTATTGTGCTTAGCTTTTGTTTAGAAAAGTTTTGCAAGTTTCATTGGCTACTTAATCAGTGTGGCATGTCATACTTTAAAGTACTTGATTAGGATTTTATGTCTCAAATGATAACATATGGCAGTGAACAATTATTTCAAAAAGTGGATATTTGAAATCACAACATATTTTCTAGTATAACAGCCTCATATTCTTGGTGATTGACTAGAGAATAGAGGTGGAGAATTTCCACATTTCTCTTAAACACCAGCTGAATGCTGGAATAGCTGTTAGTCTAATGACTTGTCAGTTCATTCCTTTCAACTCTCATCCTCTCCTTTGTGAGTTTCTTATCTGGTACTTAGCCTCATGACACAATATAAAAGTCCCTCAGGAAACCCTCAGCACATAAGTAACCATAAGTAACAGTTTAATCACAACATCACTCAGCTTTAATGACAGTATTTAATTGAGATATACTTGTGCCAAACCTCCGTAAGGACGATCAACAAACACTCGTAATTTAACATTTTCCGTCGTGCAATTTTTCTTGTTACCCCCCCCCCCCCCCATTCATAATAACCAAATAAGATACTACAAAAGTAATAAACTGTGAATTACTATAACTTTGATGTACTATGTTTTCCATTTTTAGAAATGCAGCTCTTCTGTAGGTGGTGGTCCTGCAGGGACTGTGCTGAGCATTATTCAGCTATAATTGTCAGTTTATTGGGTTATATAATGCTCGGTCCCACCGGGCATCCATCTGCTAGTTCAGTGTGCAGCCACACCATGGCGTGGTGGCATAGTTGGCTGTCACACATGTCTCGTTATGTTAACAATGCCTCCCAGTCATCTCTAAGTTAAGCTTTAAAATTGACTAGACAAAGGTGTGTCTGCTTAAATTTGTTCTGCTGTTCATTTCAGCTCCAAGAAAATCAGGATGAGATTGAAAACATGATGAATGCAATATTCAAAGGAGTATTTGTTCACCGATATCGGTATGTTTCCATATAATTATTTACATTTTACTCTTAACTGAAACATAGTAGTAAAAACATTTTTAACTCCTGTTTGTTTTTATACGGTGTTCTTGCTTTTACAGTGATTCAATAGCAGAAATCAGGGCAATCTGTATAGAAGAGATTGGAGTATGGATGAAACTCTATAGTGATGCCTTCCTCAATGACAGCTATCTGAAGTATGTGGGTTGGACGATGCATGATAAGGTGGGTTATGGTGAGGTTTGTTATGCTGTAGCATGCAAGGCCTTTTTCTGTGGTTTGTTTCACTCAGTAGACTTTTGGACAGTTTGGGCATGTAAAGAGTTAAAAGTTTTGTTCATCAATGTAAATAACACAACATAAATCTTTATTCTATTATTACTTGATGTTGCATCTACTTCTGCAGATTGGATAAATTACTCATTTTGAATTCTCTATTCCAGCAAGGTGAGGTACGTCTGAAGTGTCTGACAGCTCTGCAGGGTCTGTACTACAACAGAGAGCTCAATGCAAGACTGGAGCTCTTCACCAGTCGCTTCAAGGTTAGCACCACCTCCTGGACACTTGAAACACTGCAGCTCAAAATTCACTGTTTCACATACGTCTGTGTACACAGTGTTTTGAATGAATGGGCAGAATCTGAACTACTAATAGAATGACAGAGTCCAATCACCCACTGAAATTGCCATTTTTTTCTTTGCTTAGGACCGAATTGTCTCTATGACTCTTGACAAAGAGTATGACGTTGCAGTACAAGCAATCAAACTGCTCACTCTTGTGTTGAAGTAAGTAGCTGTGATCATGGTGGTATCTTTTTAGTGCCTCTGATGTCAGACTACCAGTCTCATATCCTTAGATATAGTTTGTATATGAAGGGGAAACCCTTTGTATACACTTTTCATACATTGTTTCAAGAGCTGAAAGAGACTGACACTTCTTGGTTTTTCTCTGCAGTAGCACAGATGAAGTGTTGACTCCTGAGGACTGTGAGAGTGTTTATCACCTGGTGTATTCAGCACACAGGCCTGTCGCTGTTGCAGCTGGGGAATTCCTCTTCAAGAAGTATGTTAGACACAAATCAAACTTACCTCTGAACAAAAGCCAAATCTTTGTTTGTCACCAAAAGAGGGATGAATATTATTCAGAAAATTCCAAATTGGGTTTGGGAGAGAGGAGGAAGAAAGGAGAGGTTTACCACAGTTGAATGAGATCTTTTTTTTTTTTTTTTTTTTTCTTTAGCAACAAGTAAACATTTACGTAGTAGTTCTATTTGGAATTGAGGGACAGGTTTTTGTTTGGTAGATAATTTTTTTTGTCAGTATTTCTGGCTCTTGACTTATAAGAAAAACAACTGTGTGATTGTGTTGTTTTTGTGTTTGATGCTCACAGGTTGTTCAGCCAGCGGGAACCAGAGGAGGAAGGTGCCCCTAAAAGAAGAGGTAGACAAAGCCCTAACGCCAACCTCATTAAGACGACTGTCTTCTTCTTCCTGGAGAGTGAGGTAGGCAACCGTATTTTGCACACACAGCCCATCATTTGTTTTCATTAGCAGTATGTAGGCAGCTGCATCATCTGTGCCTGTGCTTTGTCATTAGCTCCACGAGCATGCAGCTTACCTTGTGGACTCCCTGTGGGAATGCGGTGCAGAGCTACTGAAGGATTGGGAGTGTATGATTAGCTTACTGCTAGATGATCCATTGCCAGGAGAGGAAGGTATGACAGTCTTTTTTTGGATGTTTACCTGTTATTAATGGGGTCTGGAGCTCAAAACTGATATGAATATATAAGGAATTGTCTTTGTGTATTTCTTTTTCCACCAGCTCTTACAGACAGACAGGAGACAGCATTGATTGAAATTATGCTGTGCACTGTACGGCAGGCTGCAGAATGCCACCCACCTGTTGGAAGAGGCACTGGGAAGAGGGTAAAATGACCAACTATCCTCAGTAGTTCAACAAGAATGGTTAAAGGATACTTTTTAAATTTACATTTAACCTTCAGGTATTGTCATCATATCTCCTCAGATGAAAAAAATTAGCTGAGATTTAATTGTGGTGGTAGACAAGAGTAAACTTTACAAAAAGTAAAAAAAGAAAAGAAATTCTAATAAGGTCTTTTGCATTTGTAATTGAGAACTTTAAAAGAAACTGTTTCGCATTTATGATCAGGTAATGACAGCGAAAGAGAAGAAGACACAGCTGGATGACAGAACCAGAATGACAGAGTTGTTTGCTGTGGCTTTGCCCCCTCTACTGGCCAAGGTAGGTTATATCATGATGTGCTCTTCAATGCACAACAGAATGAGAGCTGGTGGCTTAAGTGGTATATTTATCAATGTAAATAATGTTGGTTTGAACTGCTCTTTTTCAGTACGCTGTTGATGCAGAGAAGGTGACCAACTTATTGCAGTTGCCACAATTCTTTGACCTGGAAATTTATACCACAGGACGCCTGGAAAAGGTTTGACTGCCTGTTAAAGAAGCAGCTTTTTTTGGTCTTTGGAGTTAATTCTATTTATTTAATGTTGTTGATTAGTGAAAGGTGGTCACAGATTCTTTCACCATATGATGATTTTTTTTTTTTTTTTTTTTTTTCTGGTCTGTTTCCTCACAGCACCTCGAGTCCCTGCTGCGTCAGATCAGGGAGATAGTGGAGAAGCACACAGACACTGAAGTTTTGGAAGCCTGCTCCAAGACTTACCATGCCCTCTGCAATGAGGAGTTCACAATCTTTAACAGGGTGGACATCGCCCGCTCTCAGCTGCTGGATGAGCTGGTAGACAAGTTCAACAGGCTACTAGAGGATTTTCTACAGGAGGTAAGGGAAACACAGGGTGCTCACGCAGGTCTTGAAAGTCTTAAAAACCATGGAATTTTGAAACACTGTTTTCCAGACCTTGAAAAGTCTGGAATTTGTCTGAAAGTCTTAAAGTATGGAAAAAAAGTTTCTCTCATAGTCGAATTTTAGAGTATGCTCCAAGGCACATAATCTTGTAAGAAAAGAATTACTTGAGGAAAGCATATAAAAAAACTTTGATTTCACTAGCTGGTCGGTACTGGAATGATTCTAGTGAAACTTGTTTTTGTGATATCCACTTTGTGATTTTCATATGTTTTGAAAAGATTTCTGTCAGTAAAACATAATTTACTGTGAATTATGTATTCATCCATTTATTAAAATGAACTTTTTTACTTCACGCAACAGATACAATCTCTACCGAAAAAGTAGACGCGCAAGTATAAAAGTACATGAATTGAAAGTCTTTTTTGTTTTTTGGTTTTTTTTGGGGGGGGTAGCAGTTTTTTAAAAAGTCTGGAATTTTTACATGGATAAAGACCAAACACCCTGGTAATAGGATGCACACACTTCATCGCTTCTGATTGCGCTTTAAAAAAGTGACATTTTGCTGGTGTTGTTCTTTGCTGTTGCATAAACAATTCATTTGTTGCTATGAAATTAAACTTTTTTTTTTTTGCCAAGAAAATAGGCCTAGGTGACTATTAACTTGTAGCAATTTTGTCAACTGTTTATAAAACAAACCTTTTCCAGGGTGCTTATGTTCAAAGCAGCTTATTTGTTGTGGCAGTATTTACAGGACAGACAGATTAGTTAATGGAAGACTGTGTCACCTCTAACTTTTTTCTTTGTCATTATTGCTAAACACTCAACACAGTTATTGTCAGTAGCATTTGTTTATGTTGTTGCTGTCAGGCGATCTTGTGGTATTTAATAGAGCAGAACCTTGGAGATACTGACAGGTTAACCTTAAGTTTTAATAAACATTAACTGAATTGCAACTTACTCTTAAAGTTGCCCAACAGACAACAGGGAACGTAGTGCATTCCTCTACATTAAAACACAGTCTATGGAAGCACAGAGAAGAGGAGGGAGCTGGACAAAGGTGTAAGAGCTGACACTGTGTATTTGGCTGTGTCTGCAGCCTCTAACCTTTTTCTGTGATACCACTTTTAAAATGTCAGTATAATGATAGTTTCCATTACATTGCAACTTCCCCTACATTGATTTTTGTCTAATGATCCTACTACAGTAATCAAGATGGGCAGGGCTGTGTCCCATTCCTCAGTAGATCTTGGCTACTTAAATAGAACGATATTATGTTCTTCAGGTGCTTTTACTTTTACAATGGGGTTATGTGTAATAATGTGGTTCCGACCTTAAGACTTAAATTGAATTGGAAAAAATCTTGTCGGCCCCTTCTCAGCCAGAATTGAAAATTAATTCAAAGTCATGTATCGATATCCAGCTCTATTGTGTAGTTGTTTGTATTTTGACATATTTTTCTGAATAACAAGAATCTTACAGGGGTGTTTACAAGGTTTTTTGGCAGAAAACAGCCTTCTAGTTTTGGCCTCATTAAATTACAATGGGTAAAAACAGATTCTTGTACTATGTTCAAAGCAGTTTTTTTTTTCTTCTAGCTGTCCATATTACAACACAGAGAGCATGTCTAAACATCATTTGTTTAGTAACAATACACCAGCAAAGCAGCATAATATTTTCAGTTGTATGTAATGAGCATATAATGCAAATCTCTCACACAAAATCTTTTTAAAACTTGTAGCATATTGACTGAATGTATGTAGACGTGATTGGAATTTTGTGTAGCTTAAGAATTAGTTAAACAATTTGTGCATAGTATAAGAGATGGGTATTTTCTTTCCCTGCAGGGATTTTTTTTTTTTTTTTGTATCCCGTCCGATGTTTGTAAAAATGTGTTTTTCAAAACTAGCACTCCACACATTAGCGGCAAGCACATACTTGAATTACACACTGCCGATGCAAAACAGAAACTGATAACACTTAGGGCATACAAACGATTGAGAGCTCTTTCAGTTTTCATGCAAGTGTCTCTCAGGAATATGAGAAGTTGTATTTGTATCAGGTATAGATCCATCCAATCCATTCTGTATCTGATAAGCAAACCTGTTGATCCATAAAACTTAACTATCTTGTACAATGTTTGTTTCCAGGGGGAAGATGCAGATGAAGATGATGCTTATCAGGTTTTGTCAACTCTAAAGAGGATCACAGCATTTCACAAGTATGAAATTTATTCTTTCATGTGTGTGTAATTTTCTGTGTGTGATGTATCATTCTAACTCTGAGATGATGCGTTACAGTGCACATGACCTGTCTGGGTGGGACCTCTTCACCAGCAACTTCAAGCTCCTAAACACAGGCATTGAAAATGGAGACATGCCTGAGCAGGTTATTAAACTTCAGTGTTATTCATTTTAAACACACCAAAAATTATTTTTGTAAATACTAACCAATCTGATGTTTTGGGCCTTTTTTCCGTGAGCAGATAGTCATCCATTCACTGCAGTGCACTCACTACGTGATCTTGTGGCACCTGGCGAAGTTATCCGAGGGCAGCTCCAGAAAGGTGAAGCTGACTCGATGTCTTTAGTCAGTGCTGCTTTGAAAAGTATCCCATCAATGTACAGTGAATGTACGATTCTAATATTATTTGCTAACTTGTATATCAGGATGACATGGTGACCCTGAGGAAGCAGATGAGGGCATTCTGTATGATGTGTCAGCGCTACCTCACCAACGTCAACACAGCTGTCAAAGAACAGGTGAGGCAGACGCACAGACTGCAGATTTACACATGTGGATCTTAACCAAAAATCTAACAGAAATGGAATGTAAAATGAAGAGCATTAGACTTAAGACAAGGTGATTTTGCATGTGGTTTGGCCACTGGAGTAGATTTTTTTTTGGCCACTCAGTGTTGGAATGAACTGAACGAAAGTAATACACTAAAAGCAAACCCTCTGTTTTCCTTGTTCATTTGCCATAAAGTACAACTTTTTGAGTGGGTGCTGAAGCCTCCTGTGCTTCATACATTTCCATAAATTTCTTGTTTCTTTTTTGTGTAACGATGCTTAAAAAGTTATTTTGTTACATCCGCTGACCTTTAACCTTTTGTCCCCTTTCTTTCGTCTGCAGGCATTCACCATCCTGTGTGATCTCTTGCTCATCTTCAGCCACCAGATGGTGTCCGGAGGCAGAGAACACCTGGAGCCTCTGGTCTATTCCCCAGAGGACTCGCTGCAGTCGGAACTGCTCTCCTTCATCCTGAACCACGTCTTCATAGACCAGGACGATGACACAAATAGCACAGGTACAGATGTAAATGTAGTGCTCTGGGAGTTTGTTTACTTTCTGGAGGAGCAAGTAAGGACACTTTTTCAGCTTTTGCAGAATGCTCCCGCTAACGTCTGCTGTTCTGTTTATGTACACTCAGATGGTCAGCAGGACGATGAAGCAGTGAAGATTGAAGCTCTGCACAAGAGAAGAAACCTCCTGGCTGCCTACTGTAAACTGATCATTTACTGTGTAGTAGAAATGAAGACAGGAGCTGACATCTTCAAACAATACATGAGGGTAAGATTCACTTTTTTTGTAAATGCCACAATTTTTGCTAGTTTTTATTTGATGTTTCAGTTTTTTATTTTAATTGACCAGATAAAATCCTATTGAAATCGAAATCTCTTTTACAAAGACTGGCCAAGAGGTCAAGCAGCACACACCATACCATAATGAAGAACAGCCTAAAAGATTTTTTTTTTTTTTTCTTAAGAAAAAGGGCAGTAATTTAGTTATAATACAAAATAATAATAGGAGTTTCTAGTGCAATGTAGTTGAGGTCACCAGCAGTTTTTTTTCAAAAGTGCAAGATCTGGTCAAGGTCGGCAAACAATATAAAAACACAGGCACTGCTGTTGATTGTCCATGTACATACACAAGTTAGTTTTGAATGGACGTTATTGGAGCCACATTAGCCACGTGGATTAGTATAATTCATTCACACAGTCATAATTCTTGTGCTTTGTGCTTGCTTTCAGTATTACAATGACTATGGTGACATCATCAAGGAGACAATGAGTAAAACTCGGCAAATCGACAAGATTCAATGTGCCAAGACACTCATCCTCAGTCTGCAGCAGGTCAGAGTGAACCCTTCATGTTTACTCATTAATGCTTCCATTAATTCCTACTTTTGATTTGTGTATTTGTCCTGTTTTTAATTGTTAATGTAATGTTGCATATCTCTGCTACTACTAGCTATTCAACGAGATGCTGTCTGAGCTGGGTCATGGGTTTGACCGCTCCTCATCTGCATTCTGCGGAATCAAAGAGCTGGCTCGCCGTTTCTCCTTAACCTTTGGTCTCGACCAAGTTAAAACTAGAGATGCCATTGCTATGCTGCACAAGTAAGTCTTCATTCTGGCTTTTTTTGCATTCGACTGCACTTTTTACGTTTGGCCTTGAATTCTGGAACTGTCATGTTAGACAAATGACTCCTTCAGTACTGTGTTTCCTCTTGCCATGTTATTTTTTCCTCTGGCTTTGGAGAGGCTTAGGTAGTAAAATGTTTCAGTTAGTTTTCCCCATTTCCCATGCTCTTAGTTTCACTCTTTCCCATGCACAGACAGTAATGCGGGAAAAGTACAGTTGAGGGTGGAAATTTGCATAGCTTGTCTAAATGCATTCAAATGTTGGTCTTCACAATTCACAAAAATTGAATTTTAATATAAATGTTCCGTCTGTTACTTCACTTAGCCCACCTACTTTATGTTGATGTGGAATTTCAGAATAATGATAAAATATGTCATAAACCCTATAAAAGCTGAAATTGAAAAATAAAAATGGAAGTAGTTGGGTTAAGCAAGGGAATGTATATTCATTAAAATATGTTTAGAATTATTTCAGTGCATTTAGCCAATGTGTATTTCAGGTTCTAACTTAATACCTAAAAAAAAAAACCAAATGTGTCATTCAATAACAACAAGGAACAATAGTGCTAAGCAAGTGTTGGTTGTATGTTAACTTGTTTTGAATAGGAAATGTGCACAGCATAGTACTCTTGCAACAACTGTAGATTCAAGAATTTACAACACAGCATAAATTTGTGCTGAAAAGTGTTATGTGTTTGTCACAAAATTCTGTAAAAACAAAGTGGGTGGTTCAGAAGAAGAAAATATTTGGAACAATACTACATGCATGCAAACTGATGTAGCCAGCCAGTATTTCAGTACATATTCCAACTTCTACATTAATTATTTTGTTTTTTTCTTGTGTTGAAAGTACATTTGTTATCTTCGACAGCTCATGTATGTACATGTACAGGGAACTTGAGCCTGACTATCCCTACAGTTGTGCAACATATGGGCATAACTGTGGAATGGGATATACTGGCTGTGCAGTTGGCATTAAACCAATGAAACACTGGTTAAATGTTCAGTTTTTTAACATGCACATATTTTAGATTTTTTTTTTTTTTTAATGGTTTAGAATTACACCAAGGTATAATGTGACATGACTATTGTAGTCTTGTGTAATGAACACAATTATGAACAACATGTTGGGACTGTGACAGAGGTAGAGATTGATGATGCCTACAGGCACCAGGAAAATACATTTTATTGTATTGTGTTAAGTCTCAATTTGCTTGTGCTTTAATGATCACATTGTTGACATTGATTTATAGTGTTAATGTAAGTATAATATTTTCTGTCAGGATCTTAAATTTAAAGAAAGAAGGAACAACAAAGTAAATATGCCAACCAAGGTGTAGCAGGTGTAAGGCAAATATCACGACTCCAAGTATGTAAATTAGCTGATCAGAGTCATATAACTGAACCCCAGTTTTTGCTGTTTTATGCTTCTAGATGTTTCTGCTGCAAAGTTTGAATCAAACTTTTTTTTTTGTTGTAAGTGTTCCTTCTCTTTTTTTCTTTTGTCACACCATTTTGTTCTTCTTTTCTGTTTCTGTGCATCTTTTAGAGATGGCATTGAGTTTGCTTTTAAGGATCCCAGTCCCCAGGGAGAAGGGGGGCCCCCTCTCAACTTGGCTTTCTTGGACATCCTTAGCGAGTTCTCCTCCAAGCTTATGAGACAAGACAAGAGGACTGTGTAAGTTTTTTTTTTTTTTTTTTTTTTTTTTTTTTTTTGCTGCTCAGCTGACTGTTGGGAGTTTTCAATGTCTTAGCGCAACAGGTGTTTGTGACAACTGGTGCAACTGGTGTTCCTCATGCATGAGTGGTTGATTTTTGTGGTGTCTTTTTTACCCGTCACTTGGAATGTGCACCTGGTTATGTTTGTAAAGTTTGTCCTGCCTATGCGTGAGTTCTCTCATCTCATCTGCGCGACCTTGCACTTCTCCCCAGCCACATGTACCTGGAGCGCTTCATGACGTTCCAGATGGCGCTGCAGCGAGAGGACTGCTGGCTCCCACTCATCTCCTACAGGAACTCTCTGCAGGCCGGCGGCGATGACGACACCATGTCAGTGATGAGTGGTTACTCCAGCAGAGGTTCTTCTGTCCGATCCAAGAAGACCAAGCCTCCTGCTGTTGCAGCTGGAACTTCAGCAGTAAAGAGAAAGCTGCCAGAAGGTATCACAGATTCTGGGAGTACTAAAATCATCAGTAATCATCGTCAACTGTTGTACAGGCAGCGTCAGTAGTTTAAAACTAACTTTCTTACCGCAGAGTAATATGTCTGTGTCGTAATCACTTCAAATTTCTCACTCCCCTGTCAGCACGAAGAAGCCGAGAATAGGTCCACAAGAGAATTGCATGCATACATACATTCATAATAAATCAGCCTGGCTTTGATGTTACAAATGCAGAGTTGGAGCTCAGATTAACCCAAATGCAGCCGTAACAGCCTGGCTCAACCATCTGAGCTGATGGGTGAGGAGATTAAACAGCAGATGGTGGAAGAGAGCTAAACGAGTCAAACTGTACCTTCTAATCACACAGGGTCACTTAAAACCATAGTATCTGCACACATGTGGTCTTCCATATAGTCAAGACAACCTGTCATAACTTACACACAGAAGATTAAACCCTGCCTCAGTGTGCATTAGTAGGTCACTGTTCAGCACTACCGTATTAATCGGCATAGTGCCCGATTTACTCTTTTGTCACTATTAATAATCTCAAATTCAATGTGAATAGTGCTGGATAGGATGTGATAATATTTATTGTCTTCCTAGGAAAGTTTGTCTTAGACCAGGGATGTCAAAGTCATTTTCTTTCAGGTTCCACATTCAGCCCAATTTGACCTCAAGTGGACCGGACCAGTTAAATAAAAGCATAATAACAGCTTTTTCTATTTTGAATACAAAAATAACCAAATTCAATTATGAAAGTGTTTACATTTACAAACTATCCGTTCACAAAAAAGATATGATTAACCTGAAAAAACTGGATAGCAGTTTTGAAAAAGTCTGGAATTTTTATTTGGATAAAGAGCAAGCACCCTGATATAAACAGCCCTTAAAAATTCTCCAGGCTTGAGCTCCATTGTTAACCTCTGGAGTGTAATCGAGAGGAAGCCACAAAGACACTGCTTGCCTTAGTTGTTCTGTCATTTTTCTTTTGTTACTTACCTACTTTGTATGTATACACACATACAGGCATAGATGGACATGTTAAACCTTAAATATAAACAGTTGCTTGAATGGAGAATGAGTTTGGTTATTTCCATGTATTTTGAGTCTAACACCTTGGCCCTGTTCCTCCAGAGGAGAGCAGCAGCAGTGAGATGTGGCAACAGAGCATGCAGACCCCAGTCATGATGCCATCCCCCCACCTCACCTCCACTGCCATGCGAGACCCTAAGAGGGCCCGCGATGACAGCTTCATGGGAGTCTACCCCATCCCTCACGACCAGCAGCAGCCCCACCAACACCCACAGCACCATCAGCAGACGCCCCAGCACCACCAGACACCCATGGACTACAAGTACGCAATGCACACCATAGTTTTAGTGATGATGAAAGCAGTCAGCATGCAAAAGTCACAGAAAAGCACTTTAATTCATGTCATAAGAGTTTTCTTAGCACCTTCAGAGAATGTAAACATGTTAATGTTTTCAAACTGCAGTTCAGTTCAGTAATAAACAGCATTTAAGCGTGCGCTCTTGCATTTAATTTTATCTATTAAAACACTTAAGGTTGTCGTAATGAATGTGGTCGATCTTTCTGCTCAATAAGCATATCACCATACCTCTGTATAATGGTGTGTTGCATATTGTTTCGATCATTAAATCCATTACTTTCCATTGGTTTTGACTGCCTAGCATTTAGGAAACTTCTTTAGTGTCCATTTTCATTTTAATTATGTTATCCTCCCTCATTTGTTACTACATGATTTCATAATATAGTTAGGCTCATATCCAGGCCCATCTTATTCTATGAGAATGAGATCAGAGGACTGGAATTTGAGCCAAAATACATTAGTACAGGGTTCAATGTAATTTCCCATTTGTGTGCTATTAATTATGAGGGCAAATGGTAGAAAAACACTTGCATTTTAACAGCCTGCCAAATGCCGGCCCTACTGGGACACCAAATGACTGGTTTATTTATCCAACATGACTTTCAGAGGCACCAGGCCAGTGCGTCATCCATACAATTGTAGTCAACACCCTCATGTTATCTCCAGTCAAATCGCCAAACATTTAGATAAAAACAGCCCTAATTAATCCTCGCTTGTGCTTTTAGTTCCCAGGTGACGTGGATGCTGGCCCAGAGGCAGCAGGAGGAGGCGCGCCAGCAGCAGGAAAGAGCCATGAACTACGCCAAGCTCAGGACCAATCTGCAGCATGCTATGTACGACACAGACCCACACACACACACCTGTTGCACTCAGTACAAGCGCACATCTTAAACTCTTCTGTTGTATTTGCAGTCGTCGAGGCACTGGGCTTATGGAAGAAGACGAAGAGCCCATTGTGGAGGATGTGATGATGTCGTCTGAGGGTCGTATGGACGACCTCAACGAAGGCATGGACTTTGACACCATGGATATCGATCTGGTGAGACGCATGAAGCTAATTTTGGAGTTTACATATTTAGCTTTAAACTGAAGCAACATGATGCAATGTTCTAGGCAAGGCAAGTTTATTTGTATAGCACATTTCAGCAACAAGGCAATTCAAGGTGCTTCACACAGGACATTGAAATAAAAGAAACAAAAAGAAACACATTTAAAACATTATAAAAGAAACATATGCCCTGTGTTCTAGGGCACAGGTGTCAAACATTCGGCCCGTGGGCCAAAACCGGCCCGCCAAAGGGTCCAGTCCAGCCCATGAGATTAATTTGTGACATGAAAAAATTACACTGTAGATATTATCAAATATGTCAAAATAATTACAGACCAATATGATCTAAAGTGAATCAGACCAGTAAAGTACTGTCATAATGACAACTCCAGTTTTTTCTCTGTTTTGGTGTGAAAAAAGTAAAATTACATGAAAATATGTACATTTACGAACTATCCTTTCAACAAAATGTGAATAACCTGAACAAATATGAACAACCTGAAATGTCTTTGGAGAAATTCTATTTTAACAATATTATTCCTGTTACTTAATGTTTGTGTATTTGTAGATCCACTGTGATCTGTAAGTTGTAATGTACACGTCTAATGATAAACTAGAAGATTTATCAAGAAATTTCACATTGTTCATGTTATTCACATTTTTTAGTTTGTAGATGTAAAAAAATTTTCATTATGTAATTTATTTTTTTTCAGCCAGAAATGTAGAAAAAAGTTGGTAGTTGACATTATTTATAGGTTTTTATGTTGTTTTGCTGCTCCGGCCCACTTGTCATTTTGTGCTGTATGTGACACCCCTGCTCTAGGGGCTGTAGGGATAAAATACGTAAGAGTTTACCGGTCTTTAACTACTCATCATTCATTGTAGGTGTTTAACATTTTGATGTAAGATTTTCAACTCAAGTGCCACATAAAAACTTACATTATGTGTCAGTAGGAACATGTATGAATTCAGTCGATTCAGATTCCACTTAAGAATTCTGGACCTTGATGATTCTGTTTCACTTCCAAAAAAAGACGTCGACTCTTAAACTATTACAGCGTTTCCCCAAGTTTGTGAAAAATGCAGGCATGTGAATAGGGTTAGTGGTCCTCAAGAATATTTTCCATATCGTTAGCCTCAGAACATAATTGCTGTAGTCAAATTTTTTTTAATGATGCCAAATAAAGCAGTACTGTTAGGAGAGTAAAGTTACGCAGGTATCACAGTTTGGCCAAAAATATGACTTTGGTAATCATGCTATGAGGCTAACAATATCCAAAAAATATGATGTGTAATTTTGGATGATTATAAATTCCTTATCTTTATACATAATATGGAAAAATAAAGCAGACACTAAACAAAACCCAAAAGCTTAAAAACAAAACTTCTGAAAGTAGTCCACAAGGGACAAACTAAAACTATTCAATCTGCATTTATTCGTTTGGTTATTTTTGATGTTCTCCACATTGATTTTGCATTACTTTGACATAGATGGTGCCAAATATTGGCTTGGATGTACAATAAAATGTATGACCTATATATTTTACTAGTCAAGGACAGACTGCCAAATTATTAATGGTGACCCATTTCTTTTTTTTTTTTTTTTTTTTTCAATAATTATTCTAGTCAGGAGAACAATGCCATCTGGAGTCATTAACAAGTAGCGAATCTCCCCATTGTAATGCACACAAAACCCACTATCAGCAAAGAAACTCTTTGCCCAGAGGTAATTTTAACTGTCACAACAAGCAAATGACTCACGATGACTTAGCCAAGTTTCAGCTCCTAACCTGCTGTGGAAGTCATGCTAATACATTCTTTTCTGTTATTAACAATACAAAAGAGTGATTAGTTGTACCTTGTTGTGTTTTGTTACCCATCATAAAATTGTGATTTGCATCCCTTTCACTTTCCATGTCCTCCTACAGCCTCTGTTTTCTGGACGCCTTCCTAAATGGTCACATTTAAATAAACATCCACGGCAAATAAACATCACTTTTAGACGCTTAATTCCGTCAACATTAGGACACAAAATTCCAGTTAGTGTTTGTACCAACATAAGGTCTGGTGTTTTTGATCAGTGTGTAAAAGCCATTTGAGTTTAGCATTTAGGAACATGACGGAGCCTGTGCTCCGCTGGCAGTGCCTCGTAACTGTTGGTACAACACGACACAACATGACTAATTTATTGGACCATCTACACGACCACCACAAAACCATGTATGAATAGCGTAAAGCCAGAGCTAAATTTCATCCAACACAAATGTCTATTTTGGATGCTTGTGCTAGTGCTGCACTCAATGAGAAAAGGCTCCAAATGTCATGTTGATTCAACCAGAAAATTGAACAACTGTCCTAGTTTCCCTAAATTCATGCTATTCATCGCACGGCTGATAAATTCTTTCCAGCCACTAAGCTAAAGTAGTTAAATACTGCACACATCTGGTGTAGGGGCACCATTTTTAAAACAGTGTATTGGAAAAATCAATAATATCACCGCATTTGTCATATTAATATGGTCACCTCCAATTTGTCATGAGGCAATGGTGACTGGTTGCAGCTACAGCAAACAAGGAACGTTGCCGTAGTATCGGCTCTAAACATCCTGTCTGCTCTGTGTTTTTTTCCAGCCTCCTTCTAAGAATCGGCGTGAGAGGTCTGAGCTGAAGCCGGATTACTTTGACCCTGCTTCTATCATGGATGAATCGGTGAGGGCCACTTCCACTCTCTCACCTACTTTAAGATTCTATTCAGCCTGATGTGCACCGTCTGCCCTGAGGCAGTTTGGCACACTCCAAATAAATCCAAATGTTTCACCGACTGCCGTTTCGTCTAGTACCAGACACACACCAGTGTGCTCACAGATACTACTTTTTCTTTGTAATGACGAGTTGGAGCAGCTTTCAGAACACTGTTTGGAAAAAACAAGCTTTAAAATAAGCAAACATAGTTGCAGGAAAATTCATACTTAACCCATAAAGACCCAGGGCTACTTTTATGTCAGTTCTCAAATGAAATTTTCTCTATATTTAACCTTTCTCAAATTATTCATCACCGTTGATTTATAATATTATCCTCTGTATTTAGTTTTTTATCAGTATGAATCAGATATTTTCCTATATTTAATTCATTGATCATGTAGATGTTCATAAAAGCTCAGATTAAAGTTGAGGGTTATTATATCAAAAACAGAGAAAACTGGAGAAAAAGTGACTTTCAGTTAAAACTATCATTAACTGAACATAAACCCAGTGTGTTCATCCACTGTCATTGATCCAACTCCATGGGTTTTACTGGTGAATCAATGTTTTAGAAGATGACGGTGTTTCCATGGCAACCACAGGGCCTCTGAACGTCCAAATGGGTCATATCTGATGACCATGAAAAGATGACAAACTGTATTTTACACCAATTATTTACATGTATTGATAGGATTAGTGGATCAACATATTCAACAGTTTAGATCAGTAGATGGTTTTGGTCGGTGATGGATGTTTAGGTCTTCATGGGTTAAATGGTAATAGACGTGAAATGAATGACTGCAGCTGTTCAGTCTGGACACTGAATGAGATGCAAAGACAGGATAAAATCGAATGAAAAGAGTTCTTAAAAGTACCAGAGCCAGTATTTCTACCTGTGCAAACACGACAAATTGTATTTAATGGTAGCATTTAGTTCTTGTCTCAACGTGTCCCATCGTTGTGAAATCCAAGCACTTGTCTCACCATTGGACTTTGAAATCCACAACCCTTCACATAGAGAAAGAAAAATGTTTGGTTGTTTTGCATGAACTTTACTGAAACAAGGTTGAAATTGCCATTATCACAAAAACAAGACAAAACACTGGGTGTGTGTTCTGTTCTTTTGTGTAGACTTCGATGAACTAAGGAAACGACATGTAACACACGAAGCTGTTGAGGCGTTTGACACAGCCCAGTGCACCCAGCTGAGACAACACCTGTTTCACATTATTAGTACTCTTCAATAGAAATGACATTTCCACACTGGAAAATGATGGAAATTAAACTATATTATGAAATGGCAGGAACAGGAAGTCACATACTGCTTTTTTGCAGTGAATTCAACACAGTCTGTTGTGTAAAAGAGATGAAGTTGGGGGGAAAAAAAATCTGTATGCTGAGACAGAATTGTTTGATCTTGTTTTAATTATCCACAACCGGATCTGAAAACGTGTCATTAGTTTAAGGGAATATCGAACAGGTCATGGAGGTGTTGAAGTATCTGAAAGTGAAAATATATAATTAGACTACACACCCAGGAATCACACGAGTGACGTCAATCAAACTTGTCTCTCGCCACAAGCTGCTCAGACAGTTCAGCAGCACAGACACGACCAGACTTGTGGTGGTTTTCACTTTTTTGGAACACTTTTAATTTGTTCTCAAGACCTTGTGGTGTTTTCAGACTGGGTATTCAGATCCGTGCTGTACCTGGATATTTTCACACCTTTCCCGTAGGTGTTGCATTCACAAGCACTTACCGTGGCCCGAGAACTAGTGGGTGTTACATGGCCGAAACAGTAGGTGGCGCTGTGGAAGGAATTCTGTCACTATCCAACAAACACGGAAGTGACAAACCCGTACGTCATCAACCGAGCAACTGTTGTGTTCACAGGCAATACTTTTCTTTCTGTTAGCCTGTTTGAGGCAAAGAGAAGAAGAGCAACCCTCTTTGTCCTTGATATATCACAGAGCGGTTTGGTCGATAAGGCGAGCTCGTGCCACTCAGATCTGCAGCTGGTATGGTGATTAGGCCACTTCCGGTCTCAGTTACAGATCGCTTTCACACTGCAACGTTCCATACTGGAATCTACGCAGTCTATACCCAGGATTATCTTCTCAGCTGGACTCGGGTACGGTACTCGTGCAAGGGACGTTTGCATTCACATTGATAATATGTGGATAAGTGGACTTTGGGGTCCAATGGACTCGGATACGGACTCGGATACCTAGTCTGAAAACAGCCTTAGTGAAACGTTGAAAAGTGAACACTGCTAAAATCCAAATCTTACCCAGTGTATTTTTCTCATTTCTAGTCAAAATATGTCATCACACTTAAAATTAGACACAGTCACCTAAAGAGTAACTTTTCAGTGTGATATAAGAACTTGTTTTTAGACAATTGAGCTTGAAAATACCAAGATAATTTTCACTTGTTCCATTGGCAGATTTTTTTTTTGCTTGAATTAAGGGGGAAAAAAAAAATCTTGAATTAAGCAAAAAAAAATCTGCCAATGGAACAAGTGAAAATTATCTTGGTATTTTCGAGATCAATTGTCTAAAAATAAGGTCTTATATCTCACTGAAAAGTTGCTCTTCAGGTGATTATGTCTTATTTTAAGTGTGATGACATATTTTGACTAGAAATGAGAAAAATACACTTGGTAAGATTTGGATTTTTGCAGTGAGGTACCTGTTGTCGACTAAGCACAAAATGTGAGACGAGAGATGAAGTTCAGCGACACTGAACAAAACTTAGAAAGTTATGGTTTGTTTTAACCCATTAAGACCCAGTACTACTTTTGTGGCCATTCCCAAATGATTTTTTTCATATATGTCACCTTTTAGGTGATTTATCGTCATATATTATAATATAATCCACGGTTGTTGTTTTTTTCCACGCTGTTAATTTTATATTTTCCTATATTTACTTTAGATGTCAGAATAAATCTAAAGGTTGTTATATCAAAACGGATAACTTTTTCAGCAAATCTACAGGGTGGGGGAGCAAAATTTACAATATTTTGAGGCAGGGATTGAAAGACAGTGTATGACCAGTTAGTTTATTGAAAGTCATGAGAATTTATTTGCCACAAGAAAATTGACATAATAGAAATTGTTTTTATTCTATGTGTCCTCCTTCTTTCTCAATAACTGCCTTCACACGCTTCCAAAAACTTGCGCAAGTGTTCCTCAAATATTCGGGTGACAACTTCTCCCATTCTTCTTTAATAGTATCTTCCAGACTTTCTCGTAATAGTTTTGCTCATAGTCATTCTCTTCTTTCCATTATAAACAGTCTTTATGGACACTCCAACTATTTTTGAAATCTCTTTTGGTGTGACGAGTGCATTCAGCAAATCACACACTCTCTGCCGTTTGCTTTCCTGATTACTCATATGGGCAAAAGTTTGTGAAAAGGTATGGATAATAGTGTTAGGTATGATTATGACATCAATATATGTTTGGTTTCAAAACAATTCACGTAGTGCCTGCTGAGAAAAAAACAACTAAATGTTCATTGTAAATTTTGCTTCCCCACCCTGTATCATCTAGTGAACGTAAACCAAGTGTCTCCATCTACTGCCATTTATCAGACTCCATGGGTTTTACTGGTGAATCAGTGTTGTAGAAGATGAATGTGTTTCCATGGTAACTACAAAGCCTGTGAGTTAAGGTCAGGGTCATATCTGATGACCATGAAAAGATGACAAACTGCATTTTACACCAGTTGTTTACATGTATTGATAAGACTAGTGGATCAGCAGGTATTAAACAGTTTCAGATCAGTAGATGGTTTTGGTCGGCGATGCATGTTTGGGTCTTCATGGGTTAATTTAACTTCGAACAGTATGTTTTATGTTGACAACCACAGGTAAATGACGCCTGACTGTCATACACATTTTTTTTCTTAAGTAATATTACCGTACTTCCCGGACTACAAGCCGTACCCACCCCATCTCCAACTTCTCACTATCGATTCATTGATGCCAAGGTTACGTGCAGCAGCTCTATTTCTTTCTTTGTCAGCTGTATCGATCGTTAGCTCAGAAAAAATAAATTAGCCACATCATTTTCGAGCCGCGGGTTCACAGTGTGTGGAAAAAAGTAGCGGCTTATAGACCGGAAAGTACGGTAACCTTCTGGGCTGTGTTTCAGTCTTAGTCTGATTTTATAAAGAGTCTTACCCTGTTTTATTTGTGCAGACGTGTACGATCCTAATCCAATTATGACCTACTGATGATTCTAATACGATGTTCTGTTTGATTCAACATCACATGTCAACTTTACTATTATTATGCTGAGGTATTAAAGCCTGTTTTCTTTCTTTTTCTCCCTCAGGTCCTTGGAGTGTCCATGTTTTAAGCTAATATCCAGATGATTTTGACGCTGGAAGAGAAGAGGCGCTTTGTATTTAAAGAGAATTTTAGACGCGATGACAGAAGTGTTTTCTGTTTTAAAAAACGAAAAAAAAAAAAAAAAAACAAAGAAAAAAGTAAAAACAAAACAAAACAAAAAATCTGGCTTGTACTCCACGTGGACCAATGACAACCCACACTCAGTGTTGCTTGCTCAGAGAGGACTTTGTTTCAAATATTTACTTTTATAATCTTGGGTAAGCTCTTCCTGTTCAGAAATAGTGTAACAGGCCACTTCCAAACCTATTTAGAAATGAGACGTGTCTGAAGAAAAATCCATAGCTTTTTTTTTTTTTGTTTGTTTTTTTTTTGTTTTCTTCTTTTTTTTAATGGGGATGAATTGGTGTGTTTAACTTAAGAAACTTTTTTTTTTTTGTTTATGTCTAACCCTTTTTACAATTGTAGTAAGTTACCAGGTGTGAAGTAGTAATTTATAAACAGACTGTAGTAGCTTGCTTGTACTGTGTTAGCCAAGTGGATGGAGGTCTTTATGTTTTTGTGCTCTTTTTTTTTTGTTTTGTTTTGTTTTTTTTTCTCCTCCCCCTCCCTCTACCTTTTTTAAGTTGGTTCTCCTGCTCTCGGGCCTGATGGGAGGTCCTCATAACCACTGGTGGTTCGGATGGTGAGATGTCACGTAGAATCAGTCAGGATCCCTTTATGCTGTGAATCCCAGAGTCCACTGAACGCCCCACACTGTCCAAGCAGCAAGTCCTAGAGCTTAGCCCAAGAATCGGACCACTCCTAAACCACCATCCGCTAGAGCAGTGTGTCCCCTGACAACCCCCCCGCCCCCCCCCCTATTCCCTGAAACCCCAATCTACGAGCGGAGTTGAACCCCAGTAGTGCCACTGTGTGGGCTCTGGAAGAAAACGGCTCAAGTCAAAGCAAATCATCTTTTTTCCTCTTAAAATTCAGCAGCATATTGTTGAAATGGGTATCTCTACATTTTAAATAAAAGTTATATATGAATCGGTGCTGATTTTATATATGTGCTTTCGGTTTTTCTTATGTTCGACTTTTCAACCTTCAGTCACAAAGTTTGAGAAATGTGTAAGTAACTAAAAAAATGAACGCATGTAAAGCCATGCATCAAGGAAGATTTTTAAATTTGTATTTTAATGTTCCTTTTTTTTTTTCTTTTGGTCTTGATAATGTCTTCGGGTTTCTACCTTTTTTCCTACATGTAAATTAGTTTGGATAAAATCAATGAAAAAGACTTGTGAAAATTCAGCTTTAAAGTTTTCTCAACATGAAAAAAAAGTCCTGTCACAAAACTACTTAGGTTTCAAATGTTAAAAGTGAAAGGTAGTCACTCAGACGATACTGAAGATGAAAGTTATTCAGCGACGCTGTGGCAGCTAGACAAAGCTTAGATTTTGACATATATTTGTCACACACAAGTTTTAATGAAATGTTTTGTCTACTGAGGTTTTTATTTTGTAGTCATTCCATGCTTAAGCCTTAAACATGCTTGTGAAGGTCACCTTCTCTCACAGTAAATCTTCCATGTCAGAGGATCAGTCATGTTTAAAGGTGGATAATTGGCTTCTTAGAACATGAAACATGAGGTGGTCAGATGTAATGTGATAAAGTAGATGAACAGCCTATATGTGTTTTGCCTAATTATTTTATGTAAGTAAAAAGAAAATTCTTTTAAGGAAAAAAAGTACTGTTTATTGTTTGTTACTTACCACTACATTGGTATAAATTCTTATTAGATCATGTGTATATATACAAATTTTAATTTTTCCTTCCTTTTTTGGTCATTTCTGTGTTTTATTTTTCTGCACTCTTGCCTACACTCTAAGTTGTTGTCTATTATCCCATCCTCTTTCAGTCACTCTGTTTTCTGATTTGTACTTGTCTGGAGACAGTAACTTTTGAATAAAAATCAACACATTTCATCTGTGGTAACATTTTTCTGACCACATCGGGAATATTACAGGGTTCCCTCAGGGTCTTATAAAGTCTTGAATTTACAAATCTGCATTTAATACCTTTTAAAGTCTTTAAAAGGTAGTAAGGCAATCTGATATGGTAGGTCTTAAGTTATGTTGCATAAACGTATTCGCTGTGTTGAGTTTAAATGTGTCTGGGAAATGTCAGAGCTGCAAAGTAACTTTAGTCTACTCCAGGGCGTCAGAATCGTTTTAGTTCAGCCCAAAGTGAACTCAACCGGGCCAGAGCAGTAAAATAACATAATACCCTATAAATAATGTCAACTCCAAACCTATCTCTTTGTTTTAAGAGTGAAATACAAATTATATGCTGAAAATGTTTTCTACAAACTATTCTTTTAAAAAAGGTGAATAATACCCTGAAATGAAAACATTTCCAATTTTAACAATATTCTGCCTCAGTTTATTTCCACATTTACAAATGTATATTACAACTTACAGATCAGTGGCTCTACAAATACACAAAACATTTGGGAATAGGCAGAACTTCTTTTTCTTCAGACATTTCAAGTTTGTGGATGTTCATGTTCACATTTTTTGTGAAGGAAAGTTTGTAAATGCAAACATTTTCATGCAATTTTACTTTATTTTTTTTAACAATGAAACAGTTGTCATTATTTATAAGTTATGATAGTATTTTTCAGACCCACATGTGATTGAGTTGGTTTGTATGTGACCCCTGAACTAAAACGATTTTGTCATTATTGACCATTAATGTCTTCAGTGTAATTTTTGCATTCCACAAATTCATCACACAGGTCAAACTGGACCCTTTGGCGGGCCAGTTTTGGTCCTCGGCCATATGGTTGACACCCCTGATCTACTCAGTTTCAACCCAACTATTTTTATTGAAATTTGGAAACAATCATCATTAACTTTGCAGCCCCCGGTGAGAAATGACTGCAGGAGAATCGAGGCATTGAAGTAAATAACTACATTTCCCTAAATTCTAGAAGTCATAAATGTTTACCAGTACGGCTGTGAAATGGGCATTAAATTCTGTTCTTAAAAAGTCTTAAATTTAACTTGTATAAACCTGTAGGAACCCTGTATTAGTCCAGTCTGTAATGAACGCTGTTAACTGCAGATTTGTGTAATTTTTGGGGTGAAGTTTAGTTGAAGGGGCTCAGTTTGTTAAGTTGTTCACTTTTTTGACACAAGGGGGCAGTAGAGTCCTGAGAGGAAAGCCACAGTCTCCTCACAGTGACAGCTTTAGCAGTCCATGTCACTGTAATATACAGTATTTATTTATTTATTTATTTACTTTTCAGGGACGGCTATGAATATGTATTCTCGGGTGCTGTTGAATGCACATCTCCCGCTCGTATGTGACAGCTTTTACATTTGTGTTGACTATCAAAAGAGCCCATTGTACTGAGTGTAATGTCTTATTCTGTGAAGACAAAGAGCTCCATAGTTGCTGTAATGATAAAAGTGAGGACATGAGGTAGCACAAGGATGAAAGCGAAACAGACTTCAGTGTTAAGTGCATGATTAATAAAGAGGGGCTCAGATCAATGCGGGCGGATTAGAATAGGACCTGGCAGAATCCCCTTCATGTCCACCCTGTGAAACATGAAGAGGCTCATCTATCACTACGTCAGTCTGCTTGTCACATGTCTACCAAGACAATAATGGGCAGAAAAAGCCCTTACCTTGACAGCGCCCGCTTGATTGTCTTCAGAGCTGTCAGACCCCCCTTTGTAACACGCTGTTAGCGGTGTTCATGCAGAAAAAGACCAAAGAGGAGTTTTATACAAGTGTATAGCTGTTGTCAAACCAGTTTTATGGAAGTTGAAGAGCTTGTTTTATGTCCACGGAGGCCGTCATCCTACAGGTCTTCCAAAAGACCCGGGCCCACAGTGCACCATCAGAACAGATAGCGTAGGGTTAACCCTTTATAGGGCAAGTGACTATTTTTGGTAATTTCCACATACATTACAAGACAGTAGTGGCTTTTCCATTGTACTCATGCGCAAAACTTTACCGACATTTACTAAATGTTGAAAAAACAGTAGTGTGTAATGTCGGTTTTTCTATTAAATCACAAATGCGATGATTTGTTTATTTATTATCGCGAGATGACACGAGAAGTCATTCCATAAACATGGCGACGAATGTAAATATGGTGTTGATTTACAGATATATTCATTATTATCATATATGACCCCTCTATCTCGTACGAAATTTTAAAATGATCGGGTTTCCTGGTGTGTCCACACATACCGCAACATGTTTCTTCTTCTTCTTTGCTTATAGTAATGTCTGTCAACATCTGTTTTTTTAATTCACCTGACTAGTTGCGAAAAAGGTCTTTCCATCGCATTGCTGTTTTGCGTGATATGCCATTTGCGCTACACCTGAAAAACCACCTCTTGCCAGTGCAAAAACTTTTAATCAAAAAATGAGACTTTTAGCAAAATTGTCCTTTTTCCATTAGGTAAATTTTGATGTGCAAGTTATATTTGCACAATTTGAGGGTCAATGGTAAAGCGAGTAGTGACGGCAACAGTTACAGTTCCTAGCCCCTTTTACACAGCCCTTCTGTTAGGGGAATATTTCACTTTTATTCTGGAACGATGTCTCTGTAAACGAAATGGTGGATCATTTAGTCCCACCTCTGTAACACCTCTGGAGGTAGTAACAGAGCCGTGATGAAGGTGGAATCATGATTCCGGAATGCTATGTGAAAGGAACACCTCTCATTCAGGCAACCAAGGTGTGTGACCCCCACAGCGGGGGGATTTAAAAATGAGCATGGGCCGTGTACAGTAAGTAAGTAAAGCTTTATTTATATAGCACTTTTTAAAACAACGTGTTACAAAGTGCTTCACATAAAGGCGAGATAGATCAAATCAAATTTTAAGCCAGTTTACAGAAACCCAACAGAATCCTCCAGGAGCAAACACTTATGACTGGTGACAGTGACGAGGAAAAACTTCCCTTTAACAGTAGAAACCTCGAGCAGACCCAGACTCCTGGAAGATGGTCGTCTGCCTTGGCCAGTTGAAGTTAGAGCGAGAAGGTAAAGGAGGAGAAAAGAGAGAGCGATAGAGAGAGAGAGAGAGACTGGGGCAGGTAGGGGGAGACGCATGCACAGATAACTGAACTAGAACATGTATAGAACAGTATAATAAACACTATCGTAACTATATGGTTAAATGAGTGATGACGATAAAGGTGGAGAGAGGCAGGACCACAGCAGCAGGTCCAGAGATGATCTTAGGAAAACCTGTGAAGATCCAGGGAAAAACCGGTGATAATCCTGGGAAAACCTGTGAGGTGATAAAGCACAGAGACTCCAGGGAAGAAGTCAAGTCGGTAACATGTATTCACTGGGGCGTAAACAGAAAAGATTTAATGAAATGCTTGTTTATAAAAGTGAGTTTTTAAGAGTCGCTTGAAGGTGTCTATAGAATCTGATGATCTGATGTGATGGGAAGACTATTCCAGAGGGTTGGGGCCAGAATTGCAAAAGCACGGTCTCCTTTTGTTGACAAGTTGGAGCGGGGGATGGATAGGAGGTTAGTAAACAAACATATCAACACGACCAGAATGATGTCGAACTGGGGAGACGCCGAGATCTGCAAACTGCTGTCACTTCAAGCAGAGGACTCTATCCATGCTAACATTTATGGAACGGTGAAAGATGGGCCGACTCAAGAGAGGTTAACAACACCGCTATGCTCGGGGTGTTTCTGACACTCAAGTTATACGTCACACAATACGCTGCATCATCGCCCCTTTGATTCCAGAACGCAGGTCCTCTGTAAAAGTCCAGCCTGTCTCACCTCTGTTACTCCTTTGGCTTGGCTGTGGAAATCAGTCAATGGTGGGAAAAAAGGTGGGATCGCCATCTCACCTTTTTTCCTGGATCTCTGTTTAAAAGTGGCTAATGTGGTCTACAGGGTCTGTAAGGTCCACCTCTGCATGAACTGCTTTGTTAGGTACCATGAAGTAATGGTACTAATGTGCAGGGTTCTCGCTGAGTCTTAAAAAGTCTTAGAAGTCTTGAATTTACAAATGTGCATTTAATACCTTAACAAAACTCTTTAAAAGATATTAAACTTAATATGGTAGGTCTTCAGTTATGTTCCCATAAATGTATTCACTGTATTGCGTTTAAAAGTGTCTGTTAAATGTCCAAACTGCAAAAAAAATAACATTAGTCTACTCAGTTCCACTAGTTCCAACCCAGCAATTTATACAGGAATTAGGAACCAGTTATAGCTAACTTTGCAGCCTCTGGTGAAAAATGATCACAGAACAGAATTTTTTGCTTGAATTAAGCAAAAAAAAAAAAAAAATCTTGAATTAAGTAAAAAAAAAAAAAAAAATCTACCAATGGAACAAGTGAAAATTATCTTGGTATTTTCAAGATCTATTGTCTAAAAATTAGTTCTTATATCTCACCGAAAAGTTCCTCTTTAACCCCTTTAGCCCTATCGGCCCGCCTAAAAATTTATATTAATATTCATCTACTATGAAAAAAATAATAAATGAGGACAATGGATGTTTTTTTTCAAGTTTTGCTCAAAGTTTAGACCCTAATGTTAATAAAAGTACATCAAAAGTGTATTTTAGTGCAAACTTTAATGTTCAAACATGATTTTTAATCTTTGTGGGGTGAAATATAGGCTATTAAAAATCTCCGACACGAACAATTAATTTATGCATATCATCGTCAATCCAGCCAAAAAAAAAAAACAGGTGAGGATAAAAAATTCTAATTTCTCTTTTAGTTTGTTACAGTTTACTCAGGCACAGTAATAGATACAATATTTTAGACAATGGGAATAGATTCTGTGAGGTCTCTAAATGTCCATAGACACCAAGAACATCCATATGAACCTTATTATTGTGAAGTAATTCTTCATTTACTTTGGGTATGTCTTTTTAGGCGTTTTTCCCCTGAAAATATGGTCAGTGAAATGTCTAATTTTCAGTGCGATGAGATATTTTGACTGGAAATGAGAAAAATACACTTGGCAAGATTTCGATTTTTGCAGTGTAACATTAAAAAATGTAAGTAATACAATCTTGTTACGTCCTCCAATAACACTCTAAGGTTGAGATTTTGAATTTCAGAGTATTTCTATGAATACTCTATAAAGGGTTAAATCATATCTTGCACAAATAAGTAAAACGCTGAAAGGTGAAAACTTGCTTTACTATGTCCATAGGGAAATTGGGCTTCTGCATTTTACCCCCCTAATACCCTCAGTACCTAGCATTAGCATTAGCATTAGTACTGAACACATTGATCTTCACCAGCACCATGATCAGGGACAGAATTAACCTACATCTACTTATTTTTAATGGCAGTACAAAGGTTGCTACTGAGACTGAGTTGTGTTAAAAATGTGCAACAGGAAAAAGAATAAGGAGAGAAAGGTGGTTTGAGGTGAAGTCCAGGCCTGATTTTATTTTATTTTATCTTTTGTGTGGCTGAGGTCAGGGCTGCACAGTTGAAATCAGAGCCACAGCCTGTGTTGAGCTTCAGGCTTGTATTTACTCCTGATAACCCGGAGGCCTCCACTGGTCCTATCAGTTTAGCTGGTGTTGAAGACCTCGAGGGGTCAAGGAGAACTGGAAACCCAGGATCCAAACTTTGATGTCCAGAGTTAACCTGAGGGGGAAACCCACCCAAAGAAAATCTGCAAAGTACAGGGTTCATACGGGTGCTTGAAGTCCTTGAAAATGCTTGAATTTCCAGGTGTGTAAAGTGCTTGAATTTTACTTTAAGTGCCTGCTATTATAGCTCTGTGTTGTGATTTATTTATTTTTAATATTAACTCAAGCCAAAGCTACTTACAGAGAGGCGATACATTTTGGAAAATAAAACTTTATGTCAAAAAAGAAAATTACTGTGCTCTCAGGTCGACTCCAGGTACATTTTTTATCTTAATCTCTGTCTCGGTGCGAGTGTGTCTGAAGTGGATTCCCATTTTTTTGGGATAAAACTTTATGTTCTCCTTTAATTTCTAAACTTTTTGCTATTATGAAACAATTTTAGGTGTTTATACCATAATACAATATACATAATTGAGGTAAAAAGTGAAAAAAATGATCATGATTATATGTATTTTACCCCAATGATAAGGTGCTGTGTAGGAAAAAAATTAAAATGACTCTTAAAAGTGCGTGAATTCGACCTCGAAAAATGTGTACTAACCCTGAAAGTATTTTCAAGGCTGTTTAAATGTTACATGTTTGTTTTCCGTGTAATGTTGAAAGCCCCTCATAGAATCAATTTCAGCTCTCGTGCTGTTGTGCGAAGAGGACTTGATGTTTTTCAGTGTTTTGCTACTAAATAAATCCTGAGAATTTTAATTCCATGGATAAATCATTAATGAGCACATTGGGTGTAATCTCCTTAGCTTCGAAGAGGGCGAAGGGAGGCAGCTGACCCTGGAAAATCATTTACGAGGACCTGTCTCAGATTAGGCGCACAGATAAACTGGCATTACCAACACTGAAGCTCACAACTCCACACTCATCTACTAGTACTGTCTCCAAAATGTCGGATCTGGACCCAAAATAGGCCCTGGACCTGTGTTTACTGGGTCACCACCCGTCTGACTACAGGCTACAGGAGTCGCCACCTGGATCAATGGAAAGTGCACATGTTGGCTGTTTTGCGCTCAGAGCCGATAACCTCAATAATCAGATTTCTATGTAGAGCAGGGGTGTAATACTCATGTTCTTTCAGGTTCCACATTCAGTCCAATTTGATCTCACATGGTCCAGACCAGTAAAATTATAGCATAATAGCCTGCAGCTAATGACAACTCCACATTTTTTCTTTGTTTTAGTCCTAAAAAAACAACAAAATAATAACAATATTTACATTTACAAACTATCCAAACAAAAAAAAAGATACAAATAACCTGAGAAAACTGAAATTTATTAAGAAAAATAAGTGCTGTTTTAACAATATGATGCCTCACCTTATCATTTATACATGTGTATCATGGATCTACAAAGGCACAAAACATTTAGTAACAGGCAGAATATTGTTAAAATCGTACTTAATTTTCTTTAGACATTTCAGGTTATTCATGTTTGTTCAGGTTATTCACATTTTATTGTTAAATGGGTTTGTTAATGTACATATTTTCATAATGTAATGTAATTTTTTTGCACTTATATACAGAAAAATTTGGAGTTGTCATTATTTATAGACATAATGTAATATTATGTTTTTCACATTTAACCAAGAAGAAAATTTGGACTCATTATTTATAGGTTATTATGCCATTATTACCCTGCCCCTCGAAGGGGAGGCAAGGGATATTGTTTTTGGTTTGTTTGTTTGTTTGTTTGTTTGTTTGTTTGTTGACACTCTAGCTGCAAAACTGTTGGTTGAATTAATACCAAATTAGGTTTATAGATTGCCAGTGACCCAGAATAAACGTGGTTACATTTTGGGAAAAGTAGGTCAAAGTTCAAATTTGTTATGAATTTTTTTTCTTCTCCCATTTACTTATAATGGGCAAAATGTCATATGCCTATAAAAACACCAATTTTGTTTCAATTTACTTCAAACTTGGCTCATATATAGAGGCTATTGATATGCTGACATCAGCACATGCATAGACATGATGACATCAGCTGGATCGATGACAAAATAAGCTACAAAACATGCGAGGGGTGGGGTTTGTTGTGCTTGGGAAAGGTAGGTCAAAGTTCAAATTTGTTGTGCTTTTTTAATATCTTCCCATTTACTTATAATGGGTGAAATACATGCAGTTGGAGGGGTGTGTTGTGTCTGGCACCACTTGTTGACTTTGAGATCACATTGGTCTGTATGTGGAACTTCAACTCAAATGAGTTCCTTGATTGTTAATATCTTCTGTATAATTTTTTTTCATTTTGTAAATTCATCCCATCATGTTTGACACCCCTGATGTAGAGGACTTGTGTTAGATTTTCCATAGAAGTCCTTCTGCTTACTGTCCAGCTCTTCACTGCTCTTCTCTGCTCCTCTACATCTGCAGTGATGTAGCTTCTTGTTAGCCTAGAAATGCAGTTAACGTCAACAAAGTTCTGGCCCCAGTGCAACAGAATCCTACATAATGAACCTTAAGTATAGTTGTTGTTTTTTGTTTTTTTTTACATCAACCTTGCAGATATAAGTGTTCTACCTCACTAACCCTGTGTGTCGGTGTTGGAAGTGAAAGCTAGTATTTTTGCCAACGTTGATCTGCAGTTTGACTTGCAGTCTCATTCCATGTGGATTAAACAGCACAGTGTGTTTATTCAATATTGTTTTAATAGAGGAAGAGTCAGAACAACAGTGTAGATGTTACAGCAGTGTTTTAAAACATTTGAGAACCCAATATTCCTGTACATCAGCATCCTCTGATTATCGATTATCTGATTATGGCTCTGAACTGGCCACGTTTTTGCATGGTCACAATCAGTTATATAGAATTAAAGTCAACAACATATGTCAAAAACAGTGTTAAGATCCAATTTTCTATGTCATGACATTCCTACAACAAAATATATACATATATCCCTTCATTCAAAACAGATTATGATGGGCATCAATAGTTAACTCCCATAGGCCCACAGACCAGACTGTCTTCATTTAATACTCATTTCTGGAAACTTTCATGACATTCAGGCTATGTTCAGACAGCAGGTTTTAATGTACAATTTGAATTTTTTGGTGAAATCAGATTTTTTTTTTGTGTGCTCGTTCATGTTACACATTAAATGCAACTTCTATCAGTTTTGAGTATGAACTGAATGTGACCCTGAAGTGACCCACATGTGCAAAAGAGGTCCTGACATAATACATGACCACACAGGCGCACACTGTGTTTGTGGAAGTAAATATGTTTTTCCCTCCGCTTCTCTTCCTGGGATGCAGAATTGTGACTTTTGTTGCATTTCAATCACGTAAAGGTCGGATAAATGCGATCTGGCAGTTCAGACTGAAGTCACATTGCAAGATACCAGATACGTATTGAATTTAAGACCACACATCTATTCTATTCTATTCTGTTCTATTCTATATGAAAGTGGCCTGTGTCGGATTAAAAAATTTGGATTTGTGCTGTTCAAACTGTCTTTAACAGATCGGATACAGGTCACATATGAGCAAAAAAAATTGGATTTGGGCCTGTTTACATGACTATAACATTCTGATAACTGGGATTACTCAGATAATTGTAATAATCAGGTCTAACACATTTACATGCACTTAAGAAATGCAATAATCAAAAAGTACTGGTTTAGATGCCCTTGTCCACAGGTGTCAAACATGCGGCCCGGGGGCCAAAACCAGCCCGCCAAAGGTTCCGATCCGGCCCGCAGGATGAATTTGCAAAGTGCAAGTTAGGGCATCAATCTCAAAAATAATATCATAAAAACTTATAAATAATGACAGCGCCAATTTTTTCTCTTTGATTTAGTGCAAAAAACATTAAATTAGGAAAATGTTTACATTAACAAACTATCCTTTAATAATAAAATGTGAATAACCTGAACAAATATGAACAACCTGAAATGTCTAAAGAAAAGTGGAATTTTACAATATTCTGCTTGTTACTAAATGTTTAGAGTCTTTGTAGATCTGATCTGTAATGCACATGTAAAAATGACAAGTAGAGGCATAATATTGATAAAATTGTACTTATATTTCTTAACAAATTCCATTTTTTTCAGGTTATTCACATCCTTTTTATTTGAATAGTTTGTAAATGTAAATATTGACATAATTGAATGTTATTTTTTGCACTAAAACAATTTGGAGTTGTCATTATTTATTGGTTATCATGCTATTATTTTACTGGTCCGGCCCACTTCAGATTAAATTGAGCTGAATGTGGCCTCCGGAAGAAAATGAGTTTGGCACCCCTGCTCTAGTCCATTATCGGATTTCTTTCGGAGTACGTACATACATAGTAATGGTAGACTCAAACTTCCTGTTATTGTCTTCCATTCACGTTTGACTACGTAACTTCCGTTCTCTATTATTTGAATTGTTTTTACATATGCGCAGATGTGAAAGAACAAATAAATCAGATTAACCTGTATACATGCAGAAAGACATCGGAGTATTGGGGTTGAATCCAGGTGTGTTAATCTGATTTCTCATAACCAGATTACTGCTGTTATTTTATAAAACATATCAGATTATCCTGTTTACATGGTCATTTAAATAATCTGATAACTCCAGAAATCAGATAATGCTCAGAGTATTTGTGTGCATGTAAACAGGCTAAGTGTTTCAACTCCATATTTAACACATTCAAACTCACACTTGTGCTACATTTTGCCCACGAACACGATGAACTGAACCTGACAGCTTTCAATCAAATGTCTTCTTTACCACTGAAGTGGCCTCCAGCCGACCGGGTGTCTTTGAAGCATGTCTGCCGTCATAAAAATCCAATATGTAACGGCTTAGCATTTACAACTTTTGTTTTTTCTTTCACCATACACTGGCTGACCCTTTCAGAACAGGTCTGCAGCCCACTTCTGGGTCACGACCCGCCTGCTGAGAAAGCTGACGCCGCACCAGTAACAATCCAACCTTGCCGTTTCTTGTCCGTATGATTTCATCAGTGCATTGCATATCAAATAGAATATCTGGTTACCAAATAAAGGAAAAGTCTTTCTGCTGGATTAAGGAGAGATGCCTTGTCGACTGTAACAGAGATGTCAAGGTGAATGTGAAATGAGGAAAGGATCAATGCCCTTCATTATGAGGAGCAGGTTTTATGAGACAGGCCAGAACAGGTCGTAGATTCCTGTGGAAAGCTATGAATAGAGTCCGTGGGAACCTCTGCCTCCTGTCGGTTTTCTCCGTATTGACACACAGACCGAGTGTTAAAGGTATGCTGAATGAGTGAACGAGTGACAGGACCATTGTAGTGGGAGGACAGAGGCAGGAGGATTAGTCAGTATTTGGCACTGAGGGCTGAGATGGTCCGGTGTGTGGAGGGAATCTGTCATCGGCAGAGCTGCAGGTGGCCCAGAGGTCTAGTCAGGGCATTCGACCCCTAGAAGCGAGAAAACAAGAGTTTCCATCTGGGAGTTGAATGATATTTACCCTGGTCTAGCCCTGGAATCTGATTCTCTACACCTTCTCTCTTCACCTCGCCTCATTGTTGTCGATCCACTTTCACTCATCCCAGTGGGCCTGAGCTCCGCAATCGACTATAATAATGGTTTTTCCCCCGCAGGAAGGAGGAAACAAGATTATGGTTTTTCAATTAGAGGCAAACTCAGAAAACATGCAAGACAGCAATGCGCCAAAACAGGGACTCTGTTTCTTTTTGCTTCCACTTTGAAATCCCTTGAAGCTCATTCAGAGGTGACTCTCAGATGAGTGAATGGATTTCTGGGCCAAGCCTGCTCTGCTAAATCATGAGTCTCAGTAAAGTTTGGATGAGTGTCTTATAAGGGCGTGATGAGACAGGTCTCATAAAGATGACGGAGAGCCCTGCATGTCACCAGCCTCTGCCAGGAAACCCCGGTGATAAACGAGGGCCAACACACCTCTGCTAATAAGACTCATCTCTTTAATTGGCTGCATGACTCTATGACTGTGCAAATGGAGCGGTGTCCACGTTAAATGGCCGTGCAATACCCACGTCTGCGCTGTGTTCATTTGTGCACGTGTGTGTGGGGGTGTTAATGGGTGTGTCTGCATATGTACGTGTGGGTGGACGGTCCGTGTATGTGACTAGTTTGCTTCCTTGCCTCCCTCACAAGCAAGACTTGATGTAGGTAGCCTCATTAGAAAAAGAGCACTTCTATTGCAAGCCAAGATTTAACACCTCACCCAATAATAATTTATTCAATCTATTCTTAAGTATTGCATGCGCTGGAAGATAGGGGTTAGGTTATGTAAGAGTGTGACGGTTCCTAGTTTGAGTGTGATATGATGATAATTATAAATCCAAGGGAGACGACAGATGGTGGGGTACTTTAAAGGTTCAGCAGGTATAAGTATTACTACTCTGCTGCCAGACCACTTCCCCGGGAGAGTGAGGAGGGAAAGGGGAAAAAATAAGACGAAACAAAGACAAGAAGAGAGAGTGCAGACACAGTCGAGGCAGAGCTGGTCCTCGTTAGCACACTATTCATCAGTCTTGTGAGGTCAGGGTTCAGCGAGCCCTGAGGGGTGGTGTGCGACCCTTCACCTCTCACCTCCGACCCCCCGCCAACACCTGGAGCTGAGGTATTTCCTCATAACGTTTTCTGGTAACATTTTGTCTCCGTAACTGATTCACGGTCAGCGGGTTGAGGGTCTTATGGCTCGCGTCAGACGCCCAATGGTTGTAAATTTGATGTGGTATCTACAGTTTACAACTCATAAAATATGTACGAGGCATCTCTGGCCCTTAAGTACGCCAGAGCATTTCCACCACTGAGATGAAAAAACCAAGACGCTGTAAGTCAAAATAATGAGTTAGTGTCTCCAAGGAAAAACTACCTCCAAATAATCTATATCAAAATACTGACTTATCACCTCAAAAATAAGGACTTATTTTTTTGGTAAATGACTACATTTAATAACTAGCATCTCAGACTAATTACTGATGATCTCAAAATAAAGACCATGTCTCGTATGACGTCTCAAATTAACAACTTATGTCAAAATATTAATCATTCATTTCAGCCCTCTGGAGGGTTGGAGGGAGGTTGGAATCTAACCCAGCTGACATCAGCCAAAGGTGGGTTACACCCCTGACATATCACCAGTTCATTGCCAGGCTAAAATAATTTTTTATTATCCAAAATTATGACATAGTATCTCAATGTAATGGTGTAGTATCACAAAATGATTTATTATTATAAAATAATGTCTTATTAAGTTACAATAATGCCTCAGTATCTCAAAATAAAGCCTCAAAATAATGGTGTATTATCTCAAAATTACAAGGTATCTCAAAAATAATGGCTTATTATCCACAATAATGACATGGTATCTCAATCTAATGGCTTAATATCACAAAATAATGGTATATTATTATGAAATAATGACTTCTTATCTCAAAATAATGACTTATTATGTTACAGTAATGCCTTAGGATCTCGAAAATAAAGGCTTATCATATATTTAAAGACTTGGTATCTCAAAGTAATGGTGTATTATACAACAAGGTATCTTAAAATAATGGCTTATTATCACAAAATAATGACTCTGATCTCAAATTAATGGCTTACTTTGCGAGAATAATGCCTCAGTACCTCAAAATAAAGGCTTATTAGCTAAAAAAAAAATAAATAAAAATGAGACAGTATCTCAAAATAATGGCTTCTTGTCCAAAATAATGGCATAGTTTTTCAATCTAGTGGCTTATTATCACAAAATAATGGTATATTTTTATGAAATAATAACTTTTTGTCTCAAAATAATGACTTGTTATGTCACAATAATGCCTTAGTATCTCAAAATGAAGTCTTATTAGTTAAAAACAAAAAAAGACTTGGTATCTAAAATAATGGCCTATTGTCCAAAATAATGTCAGTTTTTATAATCTGATGTCTTATTATCCAAACCGATGGTATATTATTATGAAATAATGACTTTTTATCTCAAAATAATGACTTATTTTGTCACAATAATGCCTTAGTATCTCAAAATAAAGGCTTATCATTTAAAGAAAGACTTGGTATCTCAAAGTAATGGTGTATAATAAAACAAGCTATCTCAAAATAACGGCTTACTATCACAAAATAACGACTCTGATCTCAAAGTAATGGCTAAATTTGTGAGAATAATGCCTCAGTATCTCAAAATAAAGGATTACGATTACAGAAAAAGACTCAGTATCTCAAAATAATGACTTATTATGTCAAATATATGAGGGCATAAGTCATTATTTTGAGTCATTACTGGCCCATGTACTTGACTTCCTTTGTCCCGTCACTGTGGCGGAAGTGGACTCGTCTTGCGTTGGTTCACCCACAGGCTGTGTTTGCAGAGCAGGGAGTAGTTGACTCAAGGCAAAAGGGAGTGGACGAGGCAGAGAGGAAGGAGGAAATGCACAGAGGACAGGGAGGTACAGGAGACAGACTGGGTGGAGGAGGAGGGGGTGTATGTGGGAGGGGGTGGTCAGGGTCACAGCTGCGATAAAGAGGTCAATATGAAAGATGTTGCTTCAGTCCGACCGTGAGGAAAATAAACACCCTCCTAAAAATAGTTGGGAGACCTGGTCATCTGTCATTTGGGTTGCTTTAGCCAGGTGTGTGCAACTTTGCTCTCAATAACAGAGCCGGGAATCTGCTGACGTCTTCTGGCGAATTTGGGTTGATAATGTAAAAAAGGTGTCCGAGGAGGGGGCTCGAGCGACTTACCCAGAGTTCATAGACCCACTGACAAACAAAGTCGCTGATGATCTTAACCCCTCCAATAAATATGACATGGCGGTCTTAACTTCATATATCCCGCTGGCCACTAAATCTTCAACTTTGACCTTTTACCCCAAACGGAGCTGTTGACCTTTCTTCTCTCCATATGTCTTAATTTCCCGTGAAGAATTCATCTTGCCCGCTGGGCTGAGCCGAGTCGAGCTCTTAAAACCCCGCTGCTTGGAAATCAGTTTGATGTTTCTGAAGTATTTTGGATCTGGCTGATTGACAGATTGCTGTGAGAATGGGCCCGAAGCCTCTGGGCAAATAAGACAAGCCGGAACACACCCTTGTGTCTCCCTCTGCCTATCTTTCTTTTCTCTGTTCCTCTCTCTCTCTCTCTCTCTCTGTGCCCCCTCGCTTCTTCCGTTGCCCCTCCTTCTTTTATTTATGCCTGCAGAGCCACTTTGTTGTGCTTTTAGTGGCTGGGTTTGTAGATGGAGCAGATGCTGAAGCTGATATTCCCTGATCCTACAGCGAGCCGAGATAAGAGCAGATTTATGCCAGAGTGAGGGAGCATGGGAGTAATTGCTGGGGCTTTGATGATGCAGCTGAGAGCACTCGTGTACCCTCGGCTGCTTACTAACAAGGACATCCTCAGATTTAAGAGTTTGTCTCCCTCGGTTTAAAGTGTGTTTTTTTTTTTTGTTGTTGTTGTATATATCTTTAGTTGCCAAAGGTGTGTTTGTGCAATAGCGCACGATAGGGTGCAATTTTCCCTTTGTGTTTGTCTATGCTATGCTCATGCGCACTTGCGTCTTCACGGGCTGAGATTATTCATGTGTCTTTTTATTTAAAGACATGCCACAATGTAAGTGTGTACATACGCATTACACACCCCAAACCTCCAGGATTTTTACAGCTTCTGTATTTATAGCAGCATGGAATTACCCTTAGCTGAAAACATATGACATAATCAGGATGACAGATAACATTCTATCTCCAGATAAGGTTATCTCTATGTGATTCTGTATGGTACAAATATAAGCTTGTGTTTCCCAGAAAGAGATAATGGCAACTGGATCTGTAAAAAAAAAGGCCTTTCAGACTATATTTCTTTACTGTCAGTCAATAGGAAAGCAATGCAGGACTGCCGTGCCACCTCTTAAAATAAGCGCTAGCAGTGAAGTAGTAAGTTAACTACATTTCACACTAATTTCCTGGTAGTTTCATGATGATCCAGGCATTTAAGAGCTTAAGTGTTAGCACGGCTAGCACTTGACTCCAGATAATAATGCTATCCCCAACAGCATCAGCCTGCCAAACATCTGTATTGGGGTATTTATCCAAAACAAATATACACTGCCAGGTCAAAAAAAAAAAAAAAGGTCCCACCTGGATTTAAGCAAATAGGTAAGAGCTTTCCACTGGCAGGTTATTGCAGTAGTGACTAATGCAGTGAGTAGCTTCTCATTTCTTAAACTATCATATCAAGACATACCGGGTCATTGTGGAAAAGATGTGAGGTTCAAACTATTGGTCTGCACCAAGCAAAGAAAACAACTAAGGAGATGCTGAAACTCATAAAACTGGGTTAAAAACTGTACTTTGCTTTATTAAATCCTGGAAGGAGGGTGGGGAATCATCGAATATGGTAAAAAGTTATGTGGTGAAATGAAATCATCGGGAAAATAGCAATAATTAGAACTCACAGCTTCGTACAATAGTGAAAGGAAAAGCAGCTACACACACACACACACACACACACACATACACACACAATGCAAAGTAAAAACTCACGGGACTAAGCAGCTGTGTGCCTTATGAAAACCATTTGTCAATGAAGACAAACGGAAACAGAGGCTGCAATTTACTGGAGAACATAAAGATTTCACTGTGTTTCAGTGAAAAGAGGCCATGTGGTCTGGTGAGTCCAGACTGACCCTGCTCCAGAGGGATGGGTTCATCAGGGTGAGAAGAGAGGCTGGTGTGTCGGTCATTACCCATCATGCCTAGTGCCTATCATATCATCCTGTGGGGGTAGTGTTATGATCTGGGGGTCCTTCAGTTGGTCAGAGGTTCATAATGTTCTGTGTCCATAAAATGAGGTCAGCTGAACCTGAAGGTCTGAACATCAGTGGATTTATTTCATCCCTGATGGTTCAGACAAATTCGAAGCCGACAATGACATGAGTCATAGATTTTTATAGGTGGAATCTTACTTGTTTTCTTTTTACCATACATACATCATGTATAGAGCACTGGAAAAGTTCTGAAATGGGTGACCTTGACATATTTTGGGATCATTTTTTCCCAGGTCAAATGTCTGAAAACAGCATCGTTCCTGTAGGGGGCGCTCCACTGTATGCAAAGCAGCAAATTCAGGTAAAATTCATGAAAATCAACCCTTCACTTCATTCCAAGTTTTAACCAGGGCTTTGCCAAGGGGGGCTCTGGTTTTATTTTGTCCAGGCTGTGCACGTAAAATATTTTGGAGGTTGGAAATCTTAGCCGTAAAGACCCAGTGTGACTTTTGTGGCAGGTCCCAAATAAAGTTTTCTGCATTTTTAACCTTTCTTAAGTGATTTATCACCAATCACTCTAAATTTATGCTCTGTATTTTGCATTTCTAAGTGAAAATCAGGTCTTTTCTTATATTTAATGTACTGATCATGTAGATGTTCATTAAAGCCCAGATTAAAGCTGAGGGTTATTATATCCAAAACAGAAAACCAAAGAAAAAGTTCCATTTTTCTGCAAAATATATCATTATTTGAACAGAAAACAAGTGTGTCCATCCACTGTTATTGATCCAACTCCATGGGTTTTACTGGTGAATCAATGTTATAGAAGATGACGGTGTTTCCACGGTAACTACGGAGCCTCTGAATGTCCAAATGGGTCGTATCTGATTATTTATTTATTTATTCATTTATTTTTATTTCAAATATAAAAAAAAACAAAAACAACAAGGAAAAAAATCTCAACAAGTTTAAAAAAAAAACATTAGAAAAGGAGCGGGATGGAGTGCAACTTATGTATATTATTTCTACTGATCACAAAGTCCCATGTCACTTCATCAAAGTACCTTAACAAACCTTACACATATCAAAATAATTTCTAAACAATCCTGCACAAAACGCAAAAAACATTATACATATCAACAATAAACTCTGTCCATTTCATAACTGCATTTCATAACAGTGTTTGACATATCGAAATAAACTCGTGATGATCATGAAAAGATGACAAACTGCATTTTACACTAATTATTGACATATATTAATAGAATAAATGGATCAACAGGTAATGAACAGTTTATTTCTGTGAATGATTTTGGATGTTTGGGTCTTTATGGGTTAGACATCAACAGGAAAATGAACTTAGAGATTCATTCATTCAATTAGTTGAAGCTACATTTTGCAGCATGTTTATGTCACTAATTTCTGAACGGACAGGAATTGTTTCCAGTTGATTGTCCATATCCACCTCTCACTTGACCTTTGTATTGCGTATGAGCTAAAGGGTGGGCATTGTTTATTGTGTTTACACAGACACGTCATCATGGAGTCTCAGGAAAAGTCACCATCTAATTATGTGACACTGAATGACTCCACTGCCTAAACTCAGGGTGTTTCTTGTGAGTTACTTTAATGGAATGCTTTAATGGGAAGTTCACACCACCGCAAATTAGAAAAAGATGGGAAAGAATGTTAAATTATTAAAATAAGCCTTGAAACACTGAGTTGTAAATTATCTTTGACCAACACTGAAAACAGTACAACATATCTAATATTTCACATCATGCGACACTCACAACATTATTATATATATATTTGTATAAGATGTACCACATGTGATTACATTGTATTACTCGGTGCTGTATTCATCACAAACGAAGGCCACACAATATATAACATTCCTGAAAAAAACAAAGATTTGGAATCCAATGATATTTACTCACATTTATAGCTCAAATGTTTCATATATGACAAAGTTTTTTTTGTTTGTTTTGAAAATGAATACAATTGCAAAAAATATTTTAGACACTGCACCTTTCAAATTTATTACACATTGTGTTGAATATTTTAATTAAACATCATGATTTTTACTTTTTTTGGAGTCTATTTGTTTTTACCTCCACCAAGGACGTTGTGTTTTCACTCGCATTTGTTTGTCGGATTCAAAAACGTATTAAATTTTGGTGGTAATGGGTCAATTATTGGACCCTTGAGAAACTAGTGAAACACAACTGACAGCAATTATGGTCTGTAGGCCTTCGTCCCTACGTATGGAACTACATTCATATCATGCATGTTGGACTGGGAACTAGGAGCCGGGGAACATAGGGTCTAGGGAACATTGGGACTGGGGGAATATAGGTGCAGGGGAACATAGGGACTGGGGAGCATAAGTACTGGGGAGCAAAGGTGCTGGGGAACATAGGGACTCGAGAACATAGGGACTGGGGAACAAAGGTGCTGGGGTACATAGGGACTGGGGAGCATAAGTACTGGGGAGCAAAGGTGCTGGGGAACATAGGGACTCGAGAACATAGGGAATGGGGAACATAGGTGCTGGTGAACATTGGGACTGGGGGAACATAGGGTCTGGGGGAACATAGGTGCTGGGGAACATAAGGTCCGGGGAGCATAGGTACTGGGGAACATAGGGACTGGAGAACATAGGGACTGGGGAACATAGGGACTGGAGAACATAGGGACTGGGGAACATAGGGACTGGAGAAGATAGGGTCTGGGGAACATAGGGACTGGGGAACATAGGGACTAGGGAACATAGGGACTGGAGAACATAGGGACTGAAGAACATAGGGACTGGAGAACATAGGGACTGAAGAACATAGGGACTGGGGAACATAGGTCTGGGGAACATGGGTCTGGAGAACATAGGGACTGGGGAACATGGGTCTGGGGAACATGGGTCAGGAGAACATAGGGACTGGGGAACATGGGTCTGGGGAACATGGGTCCGGAGAACATGGGTCTGGAGAACATAGGGCTGACCCCCTTCTTACTCGGCCAGGCCTTACTAATGTGTGCGTAATGACATTTCACATTGTCTTGTTGAAATATGCATGGATGTCCGTGGAAAAGCTGTTGTCTCAAAGGCAACACATGTTTCAAAATCTAAAAGTACTTCTCAGTCTTTATGGAGCCTTGCCATGACAGACACTAGCTTCTGGACTTGTTTCACTTACGATGGTCCATTTCATCCTTGGTTTTACAGCACGAAGCATCCATTTCTCCCATAAAGACCTAGATACTGTTTGGTCTGAGCACTGTCCACATTTCCACTGTGGACTGTCCATCACATACATGCCTCTGAAGCCAGAGAAATCAACCGCACTAAAGTAGAGGTGGTAAATTAGCTGAAATGCAATCTTGAGGCCAAGTGGTTCTATCACCTGTAGATGAATGATGGTTTTTGATGCAGTGCTGTTTTTAAGAGATAGGACATCATAGTGTTCAGCTTAGGCTTGTACCCAACCCTTTACACACTGAAATACGCTGTTGTCCATTAAGTTTGAATAATGTTTTTGACAAATTCGTCTTTTTTATTCCTATTTATACCCATCAATAATTACCTTCGATCAGGTATAAATATTACATGCTGAGTCCCAGTTACACTTTATCTATCAATAATAAATCACATTGTCACAATCATTTCACGAGAAGAGGTAAAAAGATTTTATTCCAACTTTATGGGCAACAGTGTACATTCAGGTTTCTTGAGTATTTTAAACCTCTTCTACATTGTAAAGAATGGAATATCCAAATCATTTCCTATCATTTTTTTTAAGCATTTCATTCATTTTCTCACTCAGTGTTTGACAAACGGGTGATCCTTGTTCCATCTATTTCCCTAAAGAACAAAACCTTTCCTACGTGACTACAATCTGTTGATGTGTTTTATTTGAAGCACATTGTTATTGTTATTATTTATGCTCCTGTCCCAACTCCTTCAATGTACTGTAACTCAAATGTGAGGAATGGATGTATTTTTACATATTACATGGAGTCGACCAAATTAACCCATATAGACCCAAACATCCACTGGCGACCAAAACCATGTACTGATAATAATGGTAATAATGTATTCATTTATTTATTATTTATTTTATTCAGATGGCAAATACAGGTCCTCAGAAACCAGTTTCGTTCTATTCCTTGTGATGGAATGACAAATAAACTCCTTTGAATCCTTTTGATGCACCGAAAACATCTACTGATGCACCAAAACCATCTACTGATGCACCAAAACCATCTACTGATATACTGAAACTGATGTAGACTGTTTAGTTAGGTTTAGGGTTTTGTTTTCTCTGTTTTGATAGAATAACCTTCCAATTTACTTGGAGTTTTAATGAACATCTACATGATCAGTAAATTAAATATAGGAAAATACATGATTTTTAAGGTTAAATAGAGAAAAAAAATTAATTTGGGAACTGACACAAAAGTAGTATTGGGTCTTTATGGGATAAACATGAAATATGTTGTGGTCACGCTGTCTATGATGAAATACAAGTCACTCTTTTCTTATTTAAACAGCATTTTCCATAGAATCCCAACTTGTTCTGGTTTAGGGTTTGTACTATCTGTGTTGCAAAGGTTACAAACACTAATGTAAGAATATTTACAAATGTTTGACTAAACATGTCAGATTCATGCATGTGCTTTTGTGAACTTTATGTCAGAGTCTGTGTTTTGCCGGGAGTCGGCCTTTTGTTGATGTTTCTAGTCGTCTCCATGTCTATGCTAATGGGAGCTATTGTTGTACACTGTTGACGCTGTAGAAAAATAGCTGGAGGTTGGTTGTGTCAACAAACAACTAACTCCCAGCGCAACACAGGCTCTAACACAACTTCACGTAACAACTTCAGAGTCATAAAGTTCAGTAGTAGCGTCCCAGCTGGTGCCGAATTTGAGCATTCTTTCAGCACTTTCAACAAAGACATTAACATTGTCAAACAGATCCACCATCCTCTGACAATCTGAAAAAGTGAAGCCTATTTTTAGATGTGACAGAAGTGATGAAGCTGCTCATACTGTCTAAAAAGTCACACGTTGAAGAGTGTTTTAGATGTTAAGATTAGATGCCAAAAAATGTGAGAAACAACACATTCACATTAATTTCTAACGTGTGCAAGTAACTATTTTTCTTTACTTTTAGTTGGAGTTGTGTTAGACTGTTTGTACTGTTTTTAAAAATTAATTTCACATCTGAGATTTTGCTATAAACTCAATAGACTTGTATTTCCCCCTTTTTTTTGCATTGTTATATGTTAATATACAACAAGCCAGTCATTACTGTAAAGAAAATCCCAATAGACTGATGCAGGCTGGAGGGTTTACTTTCATAACAATGGAAACCACTTTGTAAATTATCCCTCAATAATTTGACTAAAAGTATTGATCCAACATATTGTTAATCCATCCATCCATCCATCCATCCATCCATCCATTTAGTACTTGTGAGGGTTGCAGGGATGCTGGAGTCACGGCTATGGGTGATTAAGATTGACCAATTAACTACTCATTGCAGGTCTTTGGATGGTGGGAGGACGCTGGAGAGAACTCATGCAGACACTGGAAGAACGTGTGTTAAATCATTTAAAAGTAATTCAGTAACTTTCACAACATTAGATTCTACTTTTGTGACTGCGTTTAGCACAGCAACAGCCTGTTATATAGAAATAATAGACCACAGAATGCTTTCTTTGACCAATAACGATTGCAAATTTGACAAAACTGTGTAAAAATGTCCTTTCACAGGTATACGTTGATATGGTTTCATTGTAGTTTACGGTGTGAATTAGGGCGTTTTCACACACCATACTTGGATACGTTCACACCTTTCCCGCAGATGTTGTGTTCATCCGTGCGTACCGCGGCCTGTGCCCGAGTATGAATGGGTGTTACAGGGCCGAAACAGTAGGTGGCAGTGTGGAAAGAATTCTGTCGTTATCCTACAAACACGGAACTCAGAAGAAGACAAACCCTTACCTATTTGTTAGCCTGTTTGAGGCAAAGTGAAGCAGAGCGACCTTCGTTGTCCATGATATATCACCAAGTGGTTTGGTTGATAAGGTGAGCCCATGTCACGCAGATCCAAGGTTTTTTCAGGAGACAACAGGAGCGCCCTCTATGGTCTCGTGGTGATTAATCAACTTCTTTTGTCGGAGTGGTGATTAGGTTGCTTCTGGACTTGGGCACAGATCGCATTCACATGTCAACGTACCGTGCTGGAGTATGGGCAGTCCGAACCCAAGACTACCTTCTCAACTGGACTCGGGCAAGGTACTTGAGCACAGAACAGTTGCAATCACATGGATAAAATTAGGCGGACTTGGGGGTCCAGTGTACTCGGATATGGACTTGAGTACGCTGTGTGAAAATGCCCTTAATTTGTCTAAGTAGTTGACCCGAGTACATCTCTCCCTTGACTTGTTTTAATGTAGTTCAACTTCCTCCTGTGTTAAGTGATCGGTATGTTCTCAAAGTAGCTTCCTTAACACTGCTTTAAATATAAATATATGATCAAAGCTGAAGCGTGATGAGCTTAAATCAGCTGACCTAGTTCCCTACACTGCACCTGTTGGGAGTAGGCGGTGGTGGTGGTGGTGGTGGGGGGGGGGGTTATGGGGTTGTTGGGGCTCCTTTATTCTTTTCACTGATTAGAGGTGGTCTCTAATGGCTCTTGAACTGCGGCCCTGAAGAGAGATGAATCATCTGTTCAGTGTCCCTGGGTGATGATGTCATAGTGGACCAGTCAGCGACACCAGTCAGGAACAATGACACGTTGATCCCAGGGGGCTTTGGAGTCTGACCTGGCTCTTGACTGATGGAAGTGGGCTCAGACAGGGACAGATACCTTTAGCGGAGGCCTGCAAACTCGCACATATGTTCAGATGCATGCCAAAGCACACAATGGCACACTCATATCTTATCTTTGTGCTTGCCTCGACCATCACCCCAAGGTCTTCCTGTTTTCCTCAGTGGTGGGGAGGAGTTGGGGGGGCTGGCGGGGCCCTCTTACAGATTCCAACTCCACGGCAGTCGCTGCAGTTCGGCGGAGTTGTGTGAGGCTATTAGCGCTGCTTAGAGACACTTTGAGGAGTATCTTCTGTAGAGCGGGGTGATAAGTGGAAGATCATTAGAAGCCCTGAGCCGGAGCCAAATAGAATTAGATGACGCACACCACAAGATCATAACCCAGGCCAAAATCAGTAAGGACGTCGGGATCAAATTAGACGCTAAATCCCTCTGTATCATTTAGCTACAATAATTCCTTCAGTACGTCAGCTCTGTGGGCTACTTGTTTCAATTCCAACCCTGCCAAATAGAGCCAGCGTTCCCCTTCTCAAAACAGTTCAGAGGGGGAGAGCAATGATTCACATCCTCTGCTCCAATTATATCTGCATCCTTCAGTCTGCTCTTTGAAGCAAACACATACATCCTCACATAAGACTGGGAAAACACACAAGCACACAAATGCACAGGCAGGGAGAAAGACGCAGATTGAAATCCACACCGCACGCAATCGCTGCCAAGAAATGCATGTAGCAGTCAGAAAATAACAGACTGGAAAACAGAATCACACATACCGGGCGTACAAACACACACACACACACACACACATACACACCACTTGAACAGGAGCTTGTTGACCATCGCACAGCCAAGGGACTGTGAAGAAGTTTGAGGGAGGGGTGGTGGGGCTCACAGAGGTCGCTTTGAAGTTTCTATTCAGGTCTTTGTCCCATTCAGACTGCTGGCAGTAGACATCTCTACTAGAGGCCGGCCCCTCCCATCGTCACATCGTCCACACTCGCATGCACACACACACACACACACACACTCAAGAAGAAAAGAAGGCACGTCCGCAGGTCCTGTCCATCACACAGGCCTTAATTAGAGTGGATTCGAATGCACCCTTTTGTACCCCTCTCACTCTCTCCTCTTTCTTTAACCCCCCACCCTCTCACTCCTTCTCGCCACTCCACTCTTTCACCGGCTCCCACCCCTCTCTCTGTCTCTTTTTCTCTCAATCCTCCCTCTCTCCCCTAACCCTTTTTTCACTTTTGTTACCCTCCTTTTCTTGGCAAAGATTGAGGCACTTCTTCAGACTTCTCTTTTCTTTTTTTTTTCTTTCTCTCTCCCTCTATGCCCCCACCCGTCTAGAAGCTGAGTGTGACCTAATGTTTGACAGACAAGTAGCCTTGGAGAAAAGACTCATCTATCAGACGCTTGTAATTCTATTAGAATGGACAGGACACCCCCCCCAGGAAAGCATTTGGCATATTCTCTCCATCAATTTAGCTCTTCCCTAAACCCTCCAGGCCATAGACCTACAAAATGCAGTTTACGCTAACAAATAATCACAGCGAGTTAATAACATCTCTGTGTGTGTGTCTGTGTATGTGTGTGTGCGCGCCTGCATGCCTTAACTTTCTACCGACTTTTTCATCAGGAATTGTCGAGCGTCAAGTTCTTTGATATTTCGCATCAAAGAATAGTTTCTCTTTTTAAATTCTAATCTCATCTGAGAGGCTAAAAAGGTATAATGCAAGGGAGCTGTGGGGAGCTGAGATACGAGGATAACAAGCAGCTACTAATCAGGATTGTTCTCCAGCTGCCAAAATGTTTATATGTCGACAAAGATGGTTACACTAAACAACTATTGTCTCGCTTGTTATCAGACCTAATTACTGATATGACAGAGGAGAGGAGGGGAGGGGAGGGGAGGGGAGGGGAGAGGAGGGGAGAGGAGAGGAGAGGAGAGGAGAGGAGAGGAGAGGAGAGGAGAGGAGAGGAGAGGAGAGGAGAGGAGAGGAGAGGAGAGGAGAGGAGAGGAGGAACAAGGAGAGAAGAGGAAAAATGACAAAGAGAGGAACAAGGAGAGGAGAGAGGAGGATTGAAGAAACCAAGAGAGGAGAGGAAAAACAAGGAGAGCTGAATAGAGGAGAAACAAGGAAAGGAAAAGGAGAGAAAAGATGACAATTAAGATAAAAAATTAAGAGGATCAAGGAGAGGAGAAACAAGGAAAGGAGAGAAGACGATTGGACAAACTGAAAGAGGAGAGGAGAGAAAAGCATGATGGAAAAAAATATATTAGAAGAAAAACAAGGAAAGGAGAGGAGAAATGAGAAGAGGAAGAAAGAGAATGGGATAAATGAGGAGAAAGGAGGAGAGGAGAAACAAGGAGAAAAGAGGAGAAATGACAAAGGGAGGAATAAGGAGAGGAGAGAGGAGGATTGGAGAAACCAAGAGAGGAGAGGAAAAACAAGAAGAGAAAAGTATTACAGTAACAAAGAGAGGAGAGTAAAGAATTAAGGGCAGCAAGGTGAGGAGAAATAAGGAAAGTAGAAGAAAAACAAGGAGATAAGAGGAAAAATAACAAAGGTAGAGGAGAAATAAGAAGAGAAGAGAAGAGAAGAGAAGAGAAGAGAAGAGAAGAGAAGAGAAGAGAAGAGAAGAGAAGAGAAAAGAAGAGAAGAGAAGAGAAGAGAAGAGGATTGGAGAAACCGAGAGAGGAGAGGAAAAACAAGGGGAGGTGAAAAGAGGAGAAAAGGAAAGGAAAAGGAGAGAAAAGATAAAAAAAACAAATATATTAGATGGAAAAAGAAAGAAACAAGGAGAGATGAGGAAAAACGACAAAGGGAGAGGAAAAACAAGGAAAGGAGAGAGAAGGATTACAGAAAGAAAGAGAGGAGAGGAAAAATACAGAGGAACAAGGAGAGGAGAAACAAGGAAAGGAGAGAAGACAATTGGACGAACTGAAAGAGGAGAGGAGAGAAAAGCATAATAGAAAAATAAATGTACAAGAAGAAAAACAAGGAAAGGAGAGGAGAAACAAGAAGAGGAGGAAAGAGAATAGGATAAATGAGGAGAGGAGAGGAGAGGAGAGGAGAGGAGAGGAGAGGAGAGGAGAGGAGAGGAGAGGAGAGGGAGGAGAGGAGAGGAGAGGAGAGGAGAGGAGAGGAGAGGAGAGGAGAGGAGAGGAGAGGAGAGGAGAGGAGAGGAGAGGAGAGGAGAGGAGAGGAGGGCGTTGCTGCTTTTCGTCTCCTGCTGGATGAAACTAAATTGAGGAGGACATGTTTAGCGCAGATTGTTGTTTGTCTGTAATCAGTGCTTTCCTGTCAGTCATGACTGTGATGAGCAAAGGAGAAGGAAGGTAAGAGCAAAACAGCAGAACAAAAAAAAAAAAACATGAGAGAGCGAAGAAAAGGAAGACGTCTGGACAGCAATCAAGCGTACCACAAACAGGAAATGTAAGTCTGCGGATGCCCCAGCTGTTGTGTTTGGCCCTCGCTGCTGTTACACTTAAATCAAAGCAGCATGAATAGCTCATACAACAACTTTCAAGTGTCAGCCTCTGAAAATAGTCTGTTTACTTTCAACAGTGTCTTCCCACTGTTTCAATTGCCCGGTGTTTAGATTGAGTCCATGTTGTTTGCATTTCCGTCCTTAAATGTGATCGCTGTGAGCATTTCTCTCGCCGTGGCACAGACGGGAAGCATGTGTGTGTGTCTGCTAAGTGCTCGCGTTTGTGTACGGGAATGTGTCGTCTCCATAGTTAATGGCTGTTCGATATTGATTACAGCTGGAACATCCGAGTCACATGTCCTCTCCAGATAACGAGGGTTAACCACTTGACCTCGTGCATGCTGAGGGGCTCCGCTCATACCTGGACCCGCGGCCTCAGTCGAAGCCACACGTCCCACAGCGTCTGCGGCCTTTTGGTCTCCACGCCTGGCCCGTAGATCAGCTGTGTCACCGAGCCACACCAGAGGGACGTGCGCCAGACTTCATTACTGGCAGATTAAAAACCAAAGAGACGGCCACTTTAACTGTGATTTGTGTTCGCTGTGAGGTTGCTGGACTCCGAACAGTCCTGCAGCGGCTTTATCCTGGAATGATGATGTCATGGTTTCAGTGTTTGCTAAGTGTAAATAATCAGATTGGGAAGGAACTATGTCCTCGGCCGCAGAGTTCATCTTGGCGTTTCATAGGGGAGAAAAACAAAACCTACAGCAAAAGTTCTTCATAGTCTCAACCAAAAGAAACTGTATTAGTGCCAGCGTCAGTGTTGGAATGAAACTAAGTACTTTTATGTAGTTATTGTGGTTTTACGGTAGAAATTTGAGAGAAGCTACTTACATTTTACTTGGGTTTTTCCATTTTACTTTCGAGGTCTGTCTCTGCTACGCTATCAGTAGCCGGGTTTCCATTACCCTCAGAACTGCGCAAAATGTAAATTGCGCAATAGAAAAGTGATCATGGAAATACAGAAATGCCGCAAAAACTGTCAAAGATCACAAAAAAGTTTTTACGCTCTCATGAGGCAGTTTTTGAGCCGTTTCAATATACAGGGTGGGGAAGCAAAATTTACAATATTTTGAGGCAGGGATTGAAAGACAGTGTATGACCAGTTAGTTTACTGAAAGTCATGAGAATTTATTTGCCACAAGAAAATGTACATAATAGAAAATGTTTTTATTCTATGTGTCCTCCTTCTTTCTCAATAACTGCCTTCACACGCTTCCTGAAACTTGTGCAAGCGTTCCTCAAATATTCGGGTGACAACTTCTCCCATTCTTCTTTAATAGTATCTTCCAGACTTTCTCATAATAGTTTTGCTCATAGTCATTCTCTTCTTTACATTATAAACAGTCTTTATGGACACTCCAACTATTTTTGAAATCTCCTTTGGTGTGACGAGTGCATTCAGCAAATCACACACTCTTTGACGTTTGCTTTCCTGATTACTCATATGGGCAAAAGTTTCTGAAAAGGTATGGATAATAGTGTTAGGTATGATTATGACATCAATATATGTTTGGTTTCAAAACAACTGACGTAGTGCCTGCTGAGAAAAAACAACTAAATGTTCATTGTAAATTTTGCTTCCCCACCCTGTAGAAGTATTGTGCAAAAGGGTAATGGAAACACATTTTACACATTTTCACAAGTCACAGGCATGACGAGTCCTGTGCCATGAGAGGTTCAAAAACACAACAGTTCATTAACCCTCGGTATCCCGTCCAGCAAGGCCCTTACTAAGCACCAAGTGTGCCTTTTTCGCACACTTGTGGAATAATGTGAAAAAAAATTTCATACAGTTTGTTTTTAATTCTTTTACACTTTTTTCTATTTCATCAACTTGAGCCATAAATAAAAATACTAACTACTCAATAATTGTCACATTTTTTAACCCTTTAAATGCTGTGTTTGTAATGTAAACAAACCATTTTTTTGGATGCAAAAAATTATTTTTTTTCAATATACTACATAAAAAGTGGATCACATGTTATTTGATTTTTGCAGCCTGGTATATGTCAGTGATTAACTCCAACATTGGTTAATTTGCATTATTATTTTTGGCGCTAGGTCAAATGGTCAAAAATACTAGCATCTGTCACCAAGTGTGCCAAAAAGGCACACCTATAAATCAAACTATTAAATATTATATATTGATTTATTTTTCTGCTCTAATTTCATTTTATTTTTGTAAATCAAGGTCAGCCCTAATCATACATATCAAATGGAAGAAATAGTGCGTTTTAGGCACACTTGGGAGACAGATGCTAGTCTTGTAATTTTCTTTTGTTTACAATGTGCAAATTTTAGTTGGTGGCCAGAATTTTAAAGATCATGCAAAAATGAACAACTTTTTGAATTCCAACCATTAATTAAATTGTGAAAAATAATATGAAGTTTTTTAACACGAAGTGCAAAGTGTGCCTAAAAGGCACACCTGGATACCGGAGGGTTAAAGGGGTCATATTTTGCTAAACCCCCTTTTATTAGTCTTAGGTACACTTATTTGTGTTTGGACCCTAATAGTTTCAGAAGTTTGAATTTGAACCCTCCAGATGGTGCAAAACTATCTTTATATTCATTCTGGCAAAAGTCGAGTGGATTTCTACAACCTGTTTTAATGCCTGCTTAATGTGTTACATTTTATAACTAGTTACATCACAACATTTGCACATATAAAGTCAAGACATTTCTCCGACTATGACATAATTGTTTGTCAGCAGCAGCGGTTGTAGTAAAAACTGAAAATATGTCCACATTTCAAGCCAATTACTTAGAATGTTCAGTAGTTGGTTGAACGGGATAGAGCAGCAGCCAACAACCTGGGGGGTGAAGTGGTTCATTTGCATTTAAAGGGCCAGCGCTCAAAACGACTCGGTTTCATTACTCAGAAATAGGGTTGAAGATGGACCTGTGGAGTTGAATTAATGAAGAATTCAGACCCAAGCAGAGCATTTACAGTTTATGTAGACCACAGGGAAATGTTTTAAAATGTATAATTCCATTTAAAAAAGCAAAATATCATTCCTTTAAATGCTACTCAGGTCATTCAGAAATTCTGGATTCACAACTCGGTGAATTCTGTACAATTCTCTCCCAGAAATCCATTATGTGTGGCCACTGTCATAAATAAGGACTTTGCCTTGGGATGATCAGGCACGCCTGCAAAATGAAATTGTGAGGTATGCACGGACCACACCCCCACCCCCACCTCCACCCCCGCTCTACGAGAACTACAGCATATCACAAGACAGGACTTTACTAGAATCACACATCAGAAGCCAAACACTCTTCAATGGAAAGATCTAAAAGTACTTTGTCGAAATTGTAGAAATGTCGCTTTTATTTTGTGGAAAACTGTAATGGAAACCCAGCTAGTGTTGGGAGTAACATGTTACAAAAGTAATGTGTTGCAGTAACAGATTACTTTTTGTTGTAACACAGTAGTGCAAAGCACTACTGTCAATTTAATTTAACTAATCAATTTTCAGTAATATTTTACTCGGTACATGTTCAATAGCGCCTGTGTTACAACACACTTTTCGCCCATACTTTAATAGCCCAAATGAAAAAACAAAACAGCAAGACCGTGAGACCTTATGGAATCAAAAATGCATCAGTAAAGTTCTATTTCCTGTTGGTGTTCAGCCAATGGGTGAAGATGGCAGAAGACAGTCCATTGTCCACATGGACGTATGCTCATTACTAACCCTAACCCTGCTTTACAGGAGCTAGTTAGCATGATCCATGTGATCAGCAATGACAAGGGAAGATAATGTTTCTATGACTAGTTAGAATTCTTTAACAATTGCGGATTAATCTGCCGGCAAAAAAAATGCAAGTATTCCTACTGGGATTCAAACATAGCGTTACCTACTGAGGTATCCGTCCACATGTACTTCGGGGCGCAAATGTATGCGTCCCAATGTTCTCCTATTTCTTGTATTGGAGGGGGGGCACACTGCAGTTATGATGAGTCTGTATGTAACTCAAAAGTAATCCAGGAGTCATGTAACGCATTACAATTCTGAGACAGTAATATTATAAGGTAAGGAATTACTTTTAAATAACAGTGATAAGTAATCTGTAATGATTACAGTTTGGAAGTAACTTGTACAACAGTGTACACTATATTTCATGGTCACATAGATAAAACTTTGTGCTTGTGCTTTTTTCTGAAACCTGTGTTGGAGTCGGTTTTGTGCTGGTGTTTGTTGATGTTAGTTATTTCTATTTTTAATCTAATGGTAGTTTGTGTTTCAGGAGCTTGGAGAGGCACTGAACAACTCAGCCGTAAGCATAAGAGTTTTTCTGTCTACACCAACCTGAATTCACTGCTAAGAAATCAGTATAGACGCTGTTACTGATATAAACAACCGAGGCAGATGTTAGCTTAGTAATTGAATTAGCTAACATCAACAAATAACACATAAGCACATAAGCATCCATGTGTCTCATGGATCCAAGTTCTGAGTCTGAAGGCAAGATGCTGTAAAAACTCATTTCTGGGCCCAAACACTTACAACAGTGGAGGCTGTAAACATGTTTACTCTAACTTCTCTCTCTAGTGAAGCACCAATATGGGTTCAGAAAAGCTATATATATTTATTATTTTACCTTTATTTTACCAGATGGGTCAATTGAAAACCAGTTCTCATCTACAATGACCTGGCCTAGAGGCAGCATAGTAGGCAGATACAACAAAAAACCCCAAAGAAACAAGTTATAACTCACATACCAGGCCATAATAGTGCTAAAAGAGAATGTTATTTACAATACTTACAGTAATATATTTTTACATTTAAATTATTTAGTTATTAGCAGTGAGAATATAGTAACAGATAATGCAGTTAGAGATGTTGTACCAGTACTAAAAGAAACAGATAGAGTATATATAGGGACATATATTAACCCATTAAGACCCAGTGGTACTTTTGTGGTAGTTGCAATATAAATTTTTCTCTATATATGTAGTAGTAGTAGTTGTAATAGTAGTAGTAGTTTATTTGGTCGTTGATTACTTTAAACAGCAAATAAAATCAACATATCCACTGTTCCATATACAATGCAACTGAAAGGGTTTTGACTTAAGTTAAGACTTATTTTGCCTAACCCCATTTACAATATAACCTATCTGAAGTGTTTTATCACCATTTATTGTAGTATAAGCCGCTTTATTTTAAGTTTTTTCAGTGTAAATCATGTATTTTCCTATATTTGATTTACTGATCATGTAGATGTTCGTAAAAAAATCAGAGTAAATTCAAAGGTTATTATATCAAAATGGAGACAACTTAAGAAAAAGTGAGTTTTTCCAGTAACATATGTCATTAACTGAACATAAAAACAAGTGTCTCCATCCACTCTTTTGTCAAACTCCATGGGTTTTACTGGTGAATCAATGTTGTAGAAGATGACAGTGTTTCCATGGTAACTACAGAGCCTCTGAATGTCCAAATGGGTCGTATCTGATGACCATGAAAAGACGACAAACTGCATTTTACACCAATTATCTACATGGATTGAAAGAATTAGTGGTTCAGGTATTAAACATTTTACATCAGTAGATGGTCTGGGTCACCAGTGGCTGTTTAGGTCTTTATGGGTTAGAAAACAAAGAGGCTAAAAGCAAGTGCAATGATCCTGTAATAATAGCTGTATAGAGTTTTTGAAGGAGGAAAGTGGAATGAAAGAGCTCAGCTTTTAAGTTTATTTTTACTTAAATTGAGTGTTGAATTGTTTGTGTTTGACCTGCAGTAGAATACATCCTGCAGGGACACATTCAGGAGACAGAGACAGCTGAATCAGAGTTAGTGCTGAAAATAGTGTACAGTTGAACTGATGTCGATTTCTTTTTTCCTAGTATATCCTTTTTAAGAGTCTGAATATTGTTTAGGCTCTGGTCTGTTTGCAGCAGTATATCCAATCACTTCATACTCAGCTGTGTCCGTTTCCTAAATGCAGTCATGTTGACCTAAATAGATTTAGGTTATTTATCTTCTGGACAGTGTAAGACAAAGGACTGACATTGAAACGCTGAGGGCGACTATATGTCATATTCTACATCAGGGGGATTCCGGTTTGACAGATGCAGGGGAAACTTACACCGGATAGCTAACGCACTGTCTGCTAGCGTCAAACTTGTAACTTTGCTTATCAACTTCATCCTCTTCCTCTGCTCTTTATCATCTCATGGAAGGCAGTAGAATGACAACTGGATGTGTTTTGTGGACTCAGGGACACAGTTCTGCAGCAGACTGAATGCAAACTAATCAACAGAAGTTAAAAGAAATAGGTTGAGCTTTAATACAAATTTAAGTACCTGTACTTCACTGGAGTATTTATATTTTATGTAGGTTTATACTTCTGCTCCACTACATTTCAGAAATAAACCTGATAGACTGCTTTGTACTCTTGTACATATATGAAATTTGTGTTAGGGAGCTGGTCACTTTTGAAGGATAGCTCACTTCATTTCTAACTAGCTCGTTAAAAGTAGCTGGTGTTGAGCATTAGGACTTTTGCAGAAAAAACAACCTGAGTGCTCTAAAACTTTATGTCCTCACAGGTTTTCCCAGGATCGTCTCTGGACCTGCTGCTGTGGTCCTGCTTCTCTCCTGCCTCCACCATCATTATTACCTCCGCCAAGGAGGTTATGTTTTTGCCAGGGTTTGTTTGTCTGTTTGTTTGTCTGTCCGTCAGTGTGCAACATAACTCAAAAAGTTATGGACAGATTTGGATGAAATTTTCAGGGTTTGTTGGAAATGGGATAAGGAAAAAATGATTAAATTTTGGTGGTGATCGGGGGGGGGGCACTGATCAGCCTTGGCGGAGGTCTGCGCTCTCCGAGTGCTTCTAGGTTGTTTGTCTGTTTGTTTGTTTGTCTGTCCGTTAGTGTGCAACATAACTCAAAAAGTTATGGACAGATTTGGATGAAATTTTCAGGGTTTGTTGGAAATGGGATAAGGAAGAAATGATTAAATTTTGGTGGTGATCGGGGGTGGGGGGGCCCACAGGGGTGCCACTGATCAGCCTTGGCGGAGGTCTGCGCTCTCTGAGTGCTTCTAGTTCATTTATCCATATAGTTGTGATAGTGTTTATTATATAGTTACATGGATGGTACAGGTCTCTATTACTGGTACTAATAACTGCAGTAGTAGTATATCCACTGTTAGTACTTGGAGTACACTGTAAGCCCGGATAAGTAGAGTTTACTCAAAAAATTTGAGGCAAGTGATTGCACTTAAATGATTTGAGTAATGATCGACTAATCAGTTCGTTTAACTAGGTTCAACTTTAATGCTAAAAGTATTGAACTTAAACTATTAAGTAGAAAACACTAAAAGACAAGTTATTTGTACTTTAAATCTGTTGTAAAATCAACCCCACTATCCAACCATTCAACTCAGCATTTTAGGTTACACTGACTTATTTTCTCAATTGTAGCCAGATTAACATATCATTGATTAAACAACTTTTTTAAAGATAATCAATCTCAAAATACTGTTCCTGTCCAAAATAGTTATGATATTATTCAACTTAACATATTTTAATGTGGTTAGAAGTTAACTCACTGTCATTTGCCAGTGCAGGAAGTACTTTTAATTTGATAAAACATCAAGATTTTTATAGTATAATAAGTGCAGATGAACAGGAAAGCCATAGTTCTTCCTATGGCTCTGACTCATGGTGCAGTTCTACAAAAATACAAAAACAAACACAAAAAGGCCAATAAACATTGCCATACACACATTAAATCCGAATAACACTAACACCACAACCCCGCTGAACCCCTGCACATAAAAAAGAACACATTTTCAACAACATGCTCAATACCCACAATGCAATGCAAAGATAACAAGGTGTGGTCATGACTAAAACTTAGTGATTTAATTCCATTCAGCTTAAACTTTTTGTACTTTCAACTATATCTACAAATTAGTAGGATATACTAAACATTTTATAGTAACATCATAAAACTTAAATCATTTAAGTGCATTGTAATTAAAGCATTTTAGTAAATACAAATTCCGGGCTTACAGTGTAGTAGTATTAACAGTTAACTGATAACTGCTATAGGTATTTGTACTTATACTGGTAGCAGCAGTTCTAGTTTTTAACGGTTATACAGGGTCACAACACCCACCAACGTCCCTGACCCCCAGGGCCAGCTCCCTCTATGACCCTAACACTTAAGTTCATTAGCATATGGAATAACACCTACACAGACCACTCCTCCCACAGGTTTATAAGGTCAATTTCTCTCACCAGCTGTTACAAGTGAAGAAGTCTCTTGAAGACAAAGTCCAGTTGAACCTACAACTACCTCTCTCTCTCTCTCTCTCTCTCTTTAACCCCACTGGTCAAGGCAGACGACCATCCTCCAAGAACCAAGGTTTCTGCCTGTTAAAAGAACGTTTTTCCTTCCACTCTCACCAAGCGTTTGCTCCCAGAGGATTCTGTTGGTGTCTGTGAGTTGGTTTAAGAGTCTGGATTGGAGCAGCTCTAAATGTAAAGTGTCATGAGATAACTATTGTTACGATTTAGCGCTATATAAAAAAAATTTGATGTGATTACAATAAACACAATAAATGGTGGAGAGTATTTATTTTTAGATATTTATTACAAGTCACTGTGCTATTGTCTTTTCATTGTTTTTACACCGCGTTTATACTGTTTATCTTATAACTTATTCTGAAGGTATCTTTTATTCTTTTATATCTGTACTCTGAAAGACCTCTGCATAATAATTCCATGTACCTGAATGTGTACAAATGACAAATAAAACTATGCTGTATTTTACCTTATCTTATCTTATCTTATCTTATCTTATCTTATCTTATCTTATCTTATCTTATCTTATCTTATCTTTATTTAAAACAAAATTGGTGCACAGTTTGTTATCCTGACTGCAGTTATTCAGCATCAACATCCCATCATAAATTCCAAACATAAGCACACAAACATGTACCAAACTTCTATATTGAACCTTTAATATTCAGAAGTCTGACTGGTACTTTACTTGAGTATTTCCACTGTATGCATCCTTACAGGCTACTTCTTCTCAAATAATTTGAGAGGCAAATGGTATACTTTTTACTCCACTCCACTTTCCTGACAGCTTTAGTATACTTATGATAAACTGAAGTGTCCCTTTACGGGTTGAGAAAGTTCTCCTCCCTCTTAAAATAAAACCCCCTCTTGCATTCTTGGAAATGCATTGTCACAAAGTTGAAAATAGGCTTGTTTTCTCCAAGTTTGTGAGAAGTTGACTTTTTTGAGATATGTGGTCCCCACAGGACTACAACATTACAAACATGGTGATAGAATAACACATTGCTGTAAAACTTGCCAACACTACAATGCACTTCCAATGAGCTCAACCTTAAAGATCTACAGCAGTCATGTACCCCATACACATTAATGCAGCAGTAACAGCAATCCAAAAAGCATAAAATAAAAAAAAAATAAACACATATGGTAAAACACTTTGGGCCAGATCTACTAGAGGTCTGTTTGTATAAAAACATGTACAAACTCACTACACACGCAAAAAAACGTAGGTACAAAGTGATTTACTAACAGTGCGCACTAAGGGTTACCAGTAGGGATGTCCGATAATATTGGTCCACCGATATTATCGACCCGATATTGGCATAAAAATGTAATATCGGTGAATATCGTTATTGGTTTTTTTGCCTATCATTAAAACTGATAAAATAATGCCTTGATTTCGCCGCCATTTACCAACGCGTAAATGACACATTGTTTGTAGCTGAAAGAAATGTGCAGTTTTCAAAATAGTACAGTAGAGTTGCCACACTGTAATAGACTCATGGAGGGAGGGAGAGAAAATAAATAAATATGGCACTTTTTCCACAACTTAAGTTGAAGTGTGTATTCTTTGCACAGACAGTGTTTACATTTTGAAAGCCTTGTTGCATTTGAGAATGCATCCAATGGGGCATCACAATAAAACTAGGCATGATGTGTTAATTCCATGACAGGAGATATGTGATGTTACCTAAAATTAGTTTAATATCCCACATATATCGGCAGCGGTATCGGTAGATATTGGAATCAGAAATTAAGCATTGGACAATATTGGCATATCGGTTTTTGGCAAAAAAGCCAATATCGGACATCCCTAGTTACCAGTCTTTCAAAGGTGCAAAATAGCACATCTGCATCCAGTTAGTACGTTTATCACAATGAATATGCAATATGGGGCGTTTACACGCAGTTGAGCATGTACTGGGAGGAGAAAATGTAAATATATTAATTTAGCACGCACAAAGTAAAAGCAATTTTGCTGATAGAAACTGCGTTTATATTTAACGTGTCTCAAAGGGAGGTGCAAACGGTTTGGATGTGTAATTGTGCAGACATGTGTAATCCATGCAGACATGGAAGTGGTTATTGTTGCAAGGACACATTGAAATGATGAAGCAAGACGCAGAGAACACATTTTTCACCCTGATGTGAACATTTTTGGAATGAATAAGGAAACACTTATTAAAACATGTCGCCTATCCAGCTTTGTCATTTTGGAGCTGTTGGAGGAAGTCAGAGCAGATTTGGAGCCATGAGAAGGAGTCACACAATACCTGCAATGACAAAGCTCCTGGGAAGTTTACATGTTTTTGCATCTGGGTCATTCCAGTGTACAGTAGCTATTACAGCTTGGATCTCTCCGTTTTTAGATGTGCTGTCTGAAGTCCTAAATGCCATGTCGCACCACATGGCCAGGTTTATTAGGTTTCCACATGCTCTGGACTCCTTGAATGAGACCAAACAAGGCTTCTTTGCTGAAGCTCATTTAAGTGTTTATTTGCTTCATCTACCAACACCTCTAATTTAGCTTTGCGCTTTCGTCTCTCCAAACTCACCATGCTGCAAACCAACAAAAAACACACAAAACCCTCATTTAGATAGGCGTGTCTCCAACATGTTTGCACCTGTTGTCATTTGTGCAATCCCTCTTAGTATATCACCCGCAAACCACAGTACAGCCCCACACGCAAACTTCTAGATTTCACACACACATTAGTACACGCAAACTGGGATCTTAGTAGACCCAGCCCTCAGAGAATAGGTGTCAACATACGGCCCATGGGCCAAAACTGGCCCTCCAAAGGGTTCAATCTGGTCCACAGAATGAATTTACAAAGATTACACAAAAGACACAATTAGGTTGTATTGATTACAAAACTAAATCCTATATTTTTTTCGTTCCAGATGCCTGTAACTAAATGTTTGTGTATTTGTAGACCCACGGTGATTTATAAGCTTTTAAAAGAAATGTCAGGTTGTTCAAGGAAGTTCATGTTATTCACGTTTTTGTTTAAGGATAATTACCTCTGCCAGGAGGTATTGTGATCACTTTGCTTTGTGTGTTTGCGTGTGTGTTTGTTTGTTTGTTAGAAAGATAACTCAAAAAGTTATGGACGGATTTTCAGGAAATTTTCAGGAAATGCAGATACTGGCACAAGGAAGAAATAATAAAATTTTGGTGGTGATCGGGGGGGCAGATCTGTCTTGGCGGAGGACTGCGCTCTACGAGTGCTTTTCTTGTTTGAAAATGTAATACTTCTTTGCACAAAAACAAAAGAAAAATTTTGAGTTGTCATTATTTTGAAGTTATTGTACTTTTATTTTGCTGGTCCGGCCCACTTGAGGTCAGATTGGATGAATGTGGCCCCAGAACTAAAATGAAAACGCATTTTTGACATCCCTGACTTAGAGGAATCATTTTACTTCACAAAAGCCATTTTTACTAATACATTTTTCTACTAACATTCACACTTACACATGAATAGCATTTTAGTACTAGGTCACTTCTCACGGTAACTGTGGAGTATTTTTTATAGTCTGCTGTTTGTACTTTTACTTAAAAAAAAAAAAGAGGATCTGATACTTCTTCTATCACTAATCATGGACAATTTTGATAACAGGTTAAGTTCTAACCCCCATTGCCAAATTACAGCCTTTGATTCCAGCGCCCCAAATGTGTGACTGTGGTGCTACACTGCCGTTGGTTTGATGTAATTGCAGATTAAGGTTTTGAACAGCCGGCTGAACAAAACAAGCAATTTAGAGATGTCATCTTGGGCCATGGGAAATTTCACAGTGTTTTTTTTTTTTCACCAGTTCTGCTGTTTTATAACTTAAAGTATCACTTTCAAGGATAAGACAAGCCTTAGTCACTTTGCTAGTGTCTGTAACAGCATTCTACGGTATCAAAGTACATCCAGGCTATTTATAGCTACACCAATCATGAGCCCATGTACACATTAACATGATGACCTCATTCCTTGAAAATGCCACTGTTTCATAGGTGGGTGTCTGATAGGGGGAAGAAAATCAAATTGCCTTTCAGGGTATGTGACAGAATAAAAGAGCTACAATAGGTCCCCTTGTTTTCTGTACATGTGCGACGTTAAATGTCATGTTGGATAAATCTTTTTGTGTTTATGCACCGCGATGTGGACAGGCCATTATCTGATACATGTAGATGCCCTAATCCTCTTGGACTAAATATGATGATCTGTTATTGTGCCACATACTGTACTTTATACACTGCTGTAAAACATTAGTTGTGATTACTTCTCAAGGCAGTACTCAGCTAATAAAACGTGATAGCAAGCTACAGCTCGACTACATAACTCTACTGTTACAACAACAGCAAGTCCGCTCCTGCTATGATATTGAGCCGTATTCTTATTGGTCAGTTGGCCTCGGCTGCAGCTGTGGCAGCCATCAAAGCTGGACGCGGGAGGCTTCTCATTGGCTAACAGCAGATCAGGTATCTGTCCTTGACCACTCCATTGGCCCCCGGGGTATCAGGTATCCCAGACATCCCGTGGCCATCAGACCAGACATGCCAGCTCTGTGGCAACTGGCCTGTGTTTGTTGTTGCCATGGCGATGCTGAGATCAGCTGTAGCCGGGCTCCTGAGGATGCAGCTATGGCACTCTGTGGCCCCTGTTATTATTACAAACTCCCACGCACATACACACACCCACAAATAAAAATACACCCAGATTATCAAAGCGCATAATCATTTGGGCGTGATGTTGAACTGTCAGCTTATTGTTGCAAACTGATCTACGGTGCTGTCGACTTAGTGCTGGGTGTAGTAAAAATAATTTCTGGAACTAAAGGATATGTCTTTAAATGTCTCTTATCCGTCACTTCCAATTATACTAAGTTCCAGTGCTGTATTCTGTGCATCGATTTCATCACAACCATTAGGGGGCGGCATTGATCGAGCAAATGAAACGAAATTAAGAGCAGCTCCCTCTACCTCTGTGTCTCTTTCACACACACACACACACGCACACACACACACACACACACACACACACACACATGCATACATACACACAAAAGAGGCACGGACATGGACATGATCAATTATGTGTCAAGCATTTCTTCCTCAATGAATGAATAGCTCAATGACTATAGGCTACCGACCGTCTATTGTCCATTGACACTGGAGACTAAGTTCTCATGCAGTTCATTATCCCAGAAGGGGACAACTAGAAAGAGATCCAAAGAGACCATTAATCATCATTCCCTTCAAAGAGAAGAAAGGACAAAAATAACTGATACTGTCATCCTACACAGTAAATTCTAAAGAGTCAAAACAGATATAAATTTCTACAAGTGTCACACAAGTGGAACCAGATTGAATGTATGAAAAAACAGAGAAAATACCATGCGTAATTACAATACAATTCCCTATAGGCGTGTTATTAGACTGTTGTATTATAGGAATGTGAGGGAACGCGAGTGTTTGGTTGTGAATCTGAAAGGGGACAGCACGGTTCCTGGATTTTAAAGGGTCCGGACTTTTGCTCCTGTAAGCACTTTTACGCACACTCCAGGAGCCTATCACGCTCGTTTTCCTCACCAAAGCTTTCAGTATGACGAATAACTCCAAAGTCCATTTCAATTTGGGTCGATGGCTCGGCCGAGGTGGTGGGGGTGGAGATGTGGGGTCAACCCAATAACAGACCCCCCCTCTCCCTCCCTCTCTCTCTCTCTCTCTCTCTCTCTCTCTAGCACCCCCCCTCCTCCTCCTCCACGTCCCCATAAATGCCTTCCTCGCTTCCTGCTTCCAAGTTCGGACAGAGCGCTGTGATTGGCCACGGCTCTCACTGTGGGCTGTTCCCCCTGCGCTCCTCTCAGCTCGGGTTACAGTTGAGCTTGAGCTGCGAGTCGCACCGGAGCGCTGAGAGTTTTTACATGGTTTAAAAAAAAAAAAAAAAAAAAAATACACCGGCATGGAAAGATTGGCGAGTGGATACAGACGCAGCGAGCGGACTGCGGAGCGGGTCTGATCTGGTCACGGCACTTTTTTGCGCACGGCATCCGAGCACAAAAAAAAAATAAAAAAAAACAGCTGCAAAACGAGACGTGGGGACGTATTATAAGTCGCTGGCCACACACAGCATGCCCGAGTTGGACTAAAGAGCCTACGCTGCCGGAGCGCAACACGCACGCACAAAAGCGCACAAACAGAGCCCCGAGGAATATTTACAATAGAAACTCAAATCCGCAGAAGAATAGCAGAGGGAGGAGGAGGAGTGAAAGATAACACTGGAATGAAGTGGACCTCGGGATTCCCGGCGTGCTGCGGAGTTGTGACTGATGGATGAATGTGGTCATCTGTAGGCTATATACAGCGACAGGTACAGACGCACACACCGTCAAGGCAGATCTGACAAAGACGCAGCGCATCGCACCCGCCAGACGCATCTCCGATACGCAGTCTGATCAGATTGAGATTTTTTTTTTTTTTTTTTTTTTTTTTAACACATCCAGTGAAGGTCGAGAAAAAGGCCGGTGTGTTTGTGTCTCAGCCACAGGTCAACCAGGACACTCGGGGTGCTGCTCTGCCGGGGGGGCTACTACCACTACCACCACTATACTACTATACCACTGCTGATCGGTCTTCTGTTTCTGCGTCTTCGCACGTCCTGTAGGACAGTTCAGCCAAGGACACGGGGTCTGGAGCAGATTTTTTCAGAAGTCGGACAGAGGGACATGTATCTGATATCGACCTCACATGCTCCCGACTGATCGAAGCTCACCTTCCCACCGGGCGAACCTCAGATAAAGGCAGCCAAAGGCGCACCGTGTGTCCGACGCTCTGAGTTCTCGGCTCCACTGTCTGTACATTTTTCTCAGAATGGCGGGACTCGGCTGTTGGAAGTATTACCTCTGGATTTTTATTTTAATGTGTAGGTCGGCGTTACCTTCAGCAAAATCGCTGGAGACTATAATTTGGAGCTCGCAGAATCCCAAGTAAGTCTCGTATTTCATTTGTACAAGCATGCCAAAACTCGTTGGGTGTGTGCGTAATGGAGTTACCAACACCAACATTACTGGAAAAGTTGCCATTGTGTGCAAGCTGGGTTAAATGTTCTGTTAAATGCTGTAATTACTCCAAAAAAAGAAAATAATTTATGTAGTTTTAATTGTCATTCCTGCGCCGCAGCGTTTGGTGTTGATTTATTTCTCAGTGGGGAATTTCCCCAACACCAAAGAAACACAGTAGGTACAGACTCATACAACACACACCAGGCTTCACTTAAGTCACAATAATACATAGTTAATTACGTCAATTTATGACAGTATTAGTGTAGTTGCAGCTATTTTATTTCCAGGACAAAGTCTGCTTGGACACACCTTTCAGTCTTAGTCATTTATTTAACAGCTGAGGGAGGCTGTCTATTACCTCCCTGCTATTTCTTGTAATTGATGTAATTAGCAGAAGAGAAAAAGAAAGTCAGGTAAAGCATGCCAACTGTGTCAAGTAGTAGCCCAGTTAAGTGGATCGAGGATATTTCTCTACAGTCCCAGGAGTCCTGAACATACACTAGTACCTGGCTTCTAGAAAGGGCCCGCACTGAACTTTTCCCAACTATGAATCCAGCCAAACTCAGCCACAAAAAAAAAACAAAAAACAAAAAAAACAAACTGTGTTTTTTTTTAAAGATATCACAGTATTAATTGCTCCAAAGGAATTTCTTTTTTTTTTTTTGTTTTGGGTTCATAATTGTCCTGGCTTGGATCCAGTGTAATTTCTCACCATCAACAGAAGGCGAGTTTCTAAGAAGCAAAGCAACTGAAGCCAGGCGTTTAGGAAAATTCATATTATTCCCATCAAAACAAGCAGAGTGAGCCCAGACTGCTGATAATAAAATACGCTCTGGTAACAATTATCACCCACTTAGACTTGACTCCCACATTTGCATTAAGTTGGAAAGCATACATAAGGGAAAAATAAACTAAAAGAAAGAAGAAGAAGAAGAAGAAAAGGAGGAGAAAAAAAACCCTGTCTTTCTGTATGTGGCTGGAGCTGGTGGAGCTGACCTTCATTTGAGCTCCGAGCACCGAGGGGGAAATGGAGAGTAGTTCGACCAGCTTATAACTAGAACTTATTCATTCAAGTGAATCCATGATTTATCCCCCAAATGTCAGATGTCATAGGAGCTCGTTGTGCAGTCAGTGAGTATGAATATTGCTGCCATGCTCACTGGAGTGTGTGTGTATATATATGTATGTATGTGTGTGTGTGGCCTGATCCTAATGGCGAGACTACGGCCCATCAGCTTTTATTTGACTATGGCTGCAGAAGTAGTGGAACAATGAGCGTCATCAGACAGAGATATAACACATTTGCACAGACAAGTACTTCACATGTGCACACACAAAAAAAACCCACAGTATGTGTCAGACAAATGAAGAAGAAGAAGAAGGAAGAAAAAAAGTTGGGGGGTACGTTTATTGATTAATGATGTCACCTGGAGAGAATGTCTTAGAAGGTTACCACGCTGGTTTAGAGATTGGAAGATCATTTCTCCATCTGTTTCTCCACTTTTCTCCTAGTAAACCCACAACACACGCACACACACACACACACACACACACACACACACACACACACACACACACATAGACTGTATTCCGGCCGAATATTTCATAAAGTTCACAGTGGAACAATAATGCACTCTGCAAAGTGTTTGCTCAACCTAATTATCCCACTGCTCTGCGCTAAGAAAACAATAGACAATTATCTTGCTGTGTGCAGGCTTCGCAATAACAAAAGAAAAACCTGTTTTTTCTGTGAAATGTATCAGTCAGCAGTGTGTCTGATAGGCAATAAAGAAGCACTACTTGTACAGCAATCAGCATCTGTCTTCACTGTTTCTAAATCTCCCATCTCCGTGTCTTGGCCTATATTATTTCATAGTGATAACAGAGAGAGTGTGCAAAGAGAGAGGCCTATAGAAATGTACAGTACACTATCTGGTGACTTATCTAGATTTACGATGTCTTACTTCCTGTTCCCACTTTGGGGAGCACTGCTGCCTCAGCTAATAAATTAATCTGGCCCTTTGCTTGCACACTGTACCACATACACACAAAATATAACAATACCAGCGCCTCCCTACAGGCCATGAGTTATGAGACAAAGTATAGAAAAGCAGCAGGTTTGGGCCACTATGGTGCCTTGTGTGTGTTTTGTCTTCATGTGTATATGTACATGGTTCTCCATCTGTGTTTATGCGTCGCAACTCCCACCGAAACTCTCCTGCTTTTTTATAGATTTCCATGTGAGGATGCTATCACTCCAGCTCCTCCATTATCAATAACCCGAGTTTGCTTAATTGATTTCCTCCCAGCGTGCTTGAACAGGCAACATACATCACAGCCGTAGTGCAAAAACAGGAGAAACATCCTTGAGTTTTACTTTTTTTTTTTTTTTTTTTTAGCTTTTGCGTTTTGCTGCAGGATGTATCCTGTAGACCTTTTTTGACATTTAATTTGAGGCAGGATGGGTGAAATGATGAAGGAGAAGCAGGGGGTTTTTTTTGGTAGAGGAGCAGCCATGCAGAAGAAAAATAGAAGAAGAAGAAGAAGAAGGCTGCAGATACTGAATGTGTCAACATCCGCCGTCCGGTAAAGAAGCGTCTAACATTTGATCAGAGCAAATCGGATTAGTTTTCATTTAGCTGAGTGGGATTACGCCAGAAAATGTCACTTTGTTATGACTGATCACGTCCCATCAGTTTGGCTGTGCCTAGCACTGCAAGGTAGATACATATTACATACATACACACGCACACACACACACACACACACACACACACACACACACACACACACACACACACACACACATACATCCCACTATCCTCAGGAATTCTGCTGTGATGCCAATTTAATGATAATCTGACAAGGTTGCCATGAGTGGTTCCTACACGTCCTCTAACCCTCCTTAGCTAATATTTACCTCATGACCTGTAGCTAGCACAGTCTGTTTGCGGCAGCTCAGGAGACAAACAAGATGATGGGAGAGAGCCGGAAAACACACTTGCACACCTCCAAAACCGAACAGTGAGAGAACAGCCACAGGCCGGCCACTTTGGAGACTCATGCACTGATTCTGAACTCCATAGTCTTGGGTTTTTTTTTCTTCCTCAACCAATTTTTTTTTTTTATTGTTTGGCCTCTACGAAGGTTTTTAAAACCGCAAAAGAACACAGAATAACACAACAGATCTGTTTGTGTTAATAAAAGTCAGCTAAGGCCTCTGTGTTTTGCTCTCGGTCTTTTCTTACTCATCTTATTTTGCTATCCACTGACCCCGACCGCTTGGCTCACAGTTTAACAGTCGAGTGGTTTGGTTTATAGCATGGCTTATGTGGTTTAAAGGTTCAGCGAGTTTGATGATTAATCTCAATTTGATTATTACTTTGATCCTTAGGATATATTATTAAAAAATCATCCACATGCCTTTTTAAAATAATACTTGGAAGTAATGAAGTGGCAAGTTGTTATATATGTATTAAAAGAAGTGTAATGTAGTTCAACTGTATAATATGCAGTTCGAATGTTAGGTCAAGTTTTCATCATTATTTTTTTTCCGATAAGCGAAATGAAAAACATAAGCTAATTAGGAAAAAACAAACTTTGCTTTATCTTTGTTTTTAGAAACATATGCTATCAAAGGAAGGTTTGTGGGGTTTGTTGTTGATTACTGAGAAATCTTTGACTCCTCATGGGTGGTGTTCAAGAAAAAAAAAAAAAGAGAAAAGAAAAAGCCCCACTGCTCTGTTGTTTAAATGCAAAGAGGGTTTTTCAGTCACTAGTGGGAGGTTACAAGTTAAGAAAAACAAACCTCAACTGCAAAAACTGTAACTGCCGCAACCTGTTGAACAAGAACCGGATGAGTCTAGAAGGAAGACTAGACCAGAAACAGGATTTTAGAGCCATGGTAAGGGAACAGGAGTCCAGTTTACGCCGTCCCCTCTCAGTGCGGCTCGCTGCTGAGAGGGTCAGAGGCCTGTTTTTGTTTCTTTCCTGCTGCTCGGTCCTTTAGTCCGAACGATACACACCTTCTCTCTTCTTGCCTCTCAGTCCCGGCTTTCTCCCCCCCCATTAGACTGTGATCGTGTTTCCCTCTGATAGAGATCTCATTACACACAGAGAGGACTTAGAGCCTGAGCCTGAGCTGAGAGAGAAAGAGCGAGGGCCCCGACCAATAAGAAATAGTTCAGGAAAGCAACTGGTCCTCGGTGCTGTAAAGGCTCCCTGTGTGTCTCTATGAGGACAGCTGCCTTTGCTTTTTATGTGTGTGTGTGTGTTGATGTGTCTGTTGTTTCAGTGGTGTGTAAGCGTCAGACTCTTCATTTGGTTATCTCCGTGAGGCACCTGGGCTCAGAAGGGGTTGTTGTGGCGCTTTAGGATATTTCGGGGGGAAAAAAATGCTGTTTTTCCATCATAGTTTGGTTCCAGATGGACTCACTTTATCCACTAGTGGTTTGGCTGCCACATCACTGAAAACTGATCATTCTACTTTTGTGTGCTATTGATGCATTCATTTCTTTATATGTAAGCAGTGGTGCACATGAAACCAGGCCTCATTCCCCAAATTTGGACGGCTAGCATTTGCAACTCATTTTTTACTTTTTTTTTTTTTTTTTTAAATGTGAAGCTCTGCGTGACTTTTCCAATACTTCTCGCTCTGATCCAGAAGTACATTCAGGGTGTATTGGACTCATTCACAACATTCAACAAGTTATTTAGTAGAACACACACAGACTGGAATGATTAAACAGAAAATTTATTGACAACAAATGTACTAATAAGGAAGAGGAGGGAGTAAATGTGAAGAGACGTCTGTTATGCTATTAGTTATCCTATTAAAACTTCTGAAAAGTTGTTTATTCCCATTGAAAATACTTTAATATTTTGCAGGGATGATCCTGTAAATACAAGCAGAGATATTTAAATGGGAACATGTGATGAATTTCCTCAGGGTTTTCTGTGTTTCATAATATTTTTAATCAAGCACCTTTGTGTTTTTACAGTAATTATTTAAAGGTGCTACTTAGGGCATGCAGAAACTGGCAGTGTTACTCACTTTTATGGAATTTATCAACTAGAACATCAATTCCCAAAGACTGGGTTGACTAATAGATCTGTACTTCCATGAACCTTCAACAAGAAGTAGAAAAGAAAAGCATCAGAGCTGATAAACTTTGGCTAAATGCACTTTATTTGTTTATTTAACAAGCGTTTATTTCCACTAATGTGTAGCATATAAAACAAAGTGGTGATTTAGCAAATTTATGTCTCTGCAAATGTTTTTTTTCTGCTCATTTTAATATCATGCAAACATTTTCTCATGTGTTTTTGTTCTGAAATTGGGTCACAGTGGTTTTTCCTCTCTTAAAAAGTGGGTCCCTGGAAAAAAAAAAAGTTTGGAAAACACTGGACGAAATATCCAATGAATTATTTAACAAAAAACAAAAAAAAAAAGTCTCTGTCGTTCACAGCAGTATTGAAATGAGCTGAAGGTCTGCCTCAGTGTTGGACTATCATATCGGACTTAATCAGGGCATTTAATATAATCCTGTCTCTTGTGATTCACTGAAAACTATGTGAAGATTGTTGAAAGTTTCTTCACAGTAATTTAAGACTTAACTTGGCCGTAAAAGTGGAAAGCGCTCACACTATGTGGTCCAGATGAGTCACTGGGAGTCCGCGTATTTTATGAAATGAATTAAATTAAGTGTTTATTTTTAATCGATTTAGGTCTTCTTGCTATAATTAAAGAACACTAAGACATGTATAAAGGAGACAAGGAAAAGCTTATGGAAGTGAATAAGTGCTTGAGAGTCCATGTCGGTGAGCCATTGTTCTTTGTCCAGCCACAGAGGAGCATTAAGGAAGTGTTAGGAGCGTGCCAGTGTGCCCCTGTGAAAGTGTCGAGGGCCGAGCGGTGGAAGAGTGTGGAGTGGCTGAACAGTGGCTGCCTTACAGGCTGTTAGCGACCCGGCTTCATTAGAGAGAGGCCTGGCTGGCAGCGACCAGGAAGTTCCCATCAGCCTCAGCTCTGCCAAGTAGAGGCACAGGCGCGATGCTGGAAAGCGTCCACTGAGATCCCTACTCGCCGCCTCGCTTTGCGCCGTGGCTGGATGGAGTGAAAATGTAAGGATGCAGAGTTACAGGAAGTGTTGAAAAAGTTGAATGGGCAAAGTCTGCCTTTTGTTTGCCATTTTAGTTCTTTTTGCATACAGGCAATTGAAAATAAGGGGATTAAACGGGAGAGGAAAGGAAGCTAATGTAGAGCGTTGAAACGCAGCCCTGGGCTCAACCGCACATCCTTTCAGTCCAGCGTAGAGCTCCCAGATTACTTCCATGTGTCAGTGCGAGGGGGAAAGAGAGGGAGAAAAGAAGAAAGAGGGACAGGGAGAGAGAAGTTGAGCGATTGAAAAGCAAGCGGACTTGGATTGGTGGAGATCAGCGGTGGTGTTGGACAGTGGAACGGATCTGTGTGACAGCCATCTCTAAAACCATTACCCCTGCGGCTCCAGCTCGGGAACTCGTAACCTCCTCCTCCGGACTGACCTCATAGACTTAACTCTTTCTCAGAGAACCCCTCTGTGTTTGCCGAGGCTACAGCTCATCAGATGCCAGTCCCCAAACAGTGGGCAGGCAGCCTGTACCGCCAGCTGCACTACAAGTTCTCTAAGACGTCATGAGTTGTCACCGGCGTACAGGCGGCGAGGGATCTGTTTTCCCCCTAGTTTGTGGCACTCCAAAGACTTTTGTGGGGAGCTTGGAGTCTCATGTATCAGGACTTTGTAGAAGACGATGATAGATCCCAAAAAATACTGGCAAATGCGGGAGAAACAGGAGGATAGAGTGTATGTTGTAACAAATAAAATGTCAGGGTTGGTAAAACCATTGAGGTGGAGATGCTGTAAAAGCTGTGATTCAAGTTTTAAAAGTAAGGCAAAGTTATAAATTACACATATAAAAGAAGAAGAAAACATTAACTCACTGTCTACTTTAGTTGCTCGTAATTTCAGTAACTCTTTATATTGAACCAGACATATTAACCATTAACTAGTTATTTATTAACCTTCGTATTAGTAGCTCTATTAGCCATTATAAAGGACTTGTGAAAGCATTAGTCTGCATAAACATTTTCCCTCAAGAACCTCATAATTATTGTTTGTTGATGTTGGGTAAGGAAACTGTAGTGAATGAGTCACAAACCTAATCATTATAGCCATAGTGAGTTATTGATGACAAGTTTGGAAAGTTGACTTAGTATTGATTTGAAGTTACTCAGACACTATTCACACTTATACTTTTCTTATATAGGACTGATTATTTGAGTTTTATATGTTTCAGTTCCATTAAAGGATAATGAGGATTAGTGTCATTCTTCCACCTTGTAAAGTCCACACTGAACAAAGCACATAGAGATTAATTCTGCACAATTTCCTCACTATGTTTTCTTACTAATTTACTTACTATCAATAGGCAGTAATTTGGAGGTTCATGAGGGAAATCTGTAATTTAATGATCTAGCAGCTGTAGAACATGGTCCTGCAGAATAAGGTATTTACAAGGCTTCATTAAGAGAGCCAATATTCTCCTAATATGTCTGTTAATGAGCAACTAGTTAATGGTGGATTATATGTGGCTTGACCTCGAGTTAAGATTTTAGTCTTCATGTCGAGATGTGTGTTGAAGTTTTGCTTTTCTTCTATGTTTTATGGCACTAAAAACAGGAAAAGCTCATCACTTTTACAGTCTCCCACACAATGTTTTTAGCAGAGATTTGACATTTTACCCGTTACAGCAGATGCACTAGTCCATGTGTGAAGTGTTTTCTTTATCTGAGCAATTGGAGGATGAGGAGAAGCAGTTAGAAGCATAAGAGCACTTTAAAAGAACTTAAGAAAAGTGACTATATAATACCGTTAGAGCTGTAACTAAATGTTATTTGCCTTGCTTGACAAGCAGATGATCTACCGACTGTGTTCTGTCTTAATTACTTATTGTCAGAAGATGGTGAATGATCGCCAAATCCTAATATGACATTCTCTTTTGTCAGCTTTATTCCACAACAAAAGGTATTAAGTATTAAGAACAAGCCCTGAAAATAAATTACAGAAGCTTGACTTGTTGCTTTTGGAAAAAAAAAAAAGTCAAACTGATGAATTGATTCACTAAATAGTCAGCTATTAATTCAGTAGTTGACAACTGGGTATGAGCATTTTAATTACTCTCTGAAGTTAAATAATTGAGCTGATTTAAGGTGATTCATTATGACATCATTGCTACCCAAATCTAAATAATAGTAATAATAATAATAACTAAAATACTGATCAACTACGGAGTGGGTGAACCACAAGTATGCTCTTTAATCACTTTTTCAGACTTAACGTATTCAACACTTGGGCAAAAACTGTGTCATAAACAGTAGTTCAGCATCTTTTCCAAGTTATACATGAATCTCCTCCCACTCCCACCCCAAATAAAAAAAAAAAATAGCTGATTTTAAAAAACACTACTCAGCAAATCGACTATTCATGCACATCCGCGGTTGTTGCACCTTTAAACATATATTTTGCATGTACCTGTCCTCCCTGGAGTGGAACCAAAGTGAATTTTACTTTGCGATGAATAATATTTTACAAGTCGAGAGCGGATGAAGCATGACCATAGGCAACCAGCTCTGGACATATCATTAATGATCATCATGGAGCTCTTTGTTCCCTGTTATGAGTACACTAATGGAGTGACAGTGTAATTGAATGGAGTGGTAGGATAATAGAATGATAGAATGATAAAGTAATGCAAGAGTCTGGTAGCAGCCCCCTTTTCCCAAGGGATACCCCTGTAAGTGTGTCAGCGTGGCAGATGGGCGGGCTGTAACTACCCCACCACCCCCACCCCACCCCTCCTCGGCCCACACCCCCACTCCGCCATGTTAATTATAAAGCATCATAATCCATCTATGGCATACAGAGGCAGGACATGGAGACTATTAGGGGAGCATGGAAATGGCACAGTGTATAATCCTCAGGACTTTAGCACTATTAGGCTCCCCAGGCATCGAGCAGGACCCACTCAGTTCTCCAGTAATCTAGTTTGAGCAGTTCCCTTTCTTGTTCTCCGGATCTGCGTGTCTCTGTAAATGCGTGCCCCGAATGTTCTGATGTTAACTGAAACTTTGATTTATCTTCGTTTTTTTTTTCCAGCACTACTTCATCTTTTTTTCCCACAATGCCTACGGGCGAGACAGACAGCCCGAAAAGCATTAAGCATGTGTGTGTGTGTGTGTGTGTGTGTGTGTATGCATGCCTCCGTTAACCCATTCTACCAAAGTCTTGGCTCAGCCTTTTCTAAGCAAACTCCCAGCATGATCCCAGTCCCCCTTGTGCTGGTGAGAGGAGTTGGAAGAAAAGGCCTGTGGGACTCCTGCTACACCCCCCACATCCCCCCCCAAAAGGCCCGGCTCCGGCCCCCTTTGCCACCACAAGGGCCGGGCCTGGGATTTGCTGCGCGCCGGGGCTCTGTGTGGCAGCTGTGACTGACGCTTCAATCGCCTCTCCCTGGGACACCCCAGTGCAACCCTGCATTCCCTTTCACACCTCGGAAACGGGGGGAAAAAGACAATTACACACATATTCAGTGACCTCCCTCTCCCAGTCTCTCTACAATCCACCATCTCTGAAGTATTTACCAGATCTATAAAACATTTCTAAAGTTTCTTGTGTTTTGCAAATAAATCCGTCCTCCAAACTACTTGCAAATTAGTTTTTGTCGTCTGGACGGTCTGACTGCAATTTCATTTTGTATTTGAAGTTGCTCTTGTTTACCTTCTTTTTATTCCTTCTGAGTTGTCCTCTGTTTTAAGTAAACAACATAACTCCGCTATTGCCTTAGCATTTCCCTGATATTTAGAAGATGTAAGTAATGGAAAACGATTTGAGCCTTAAAGTGGAGCTAATGCTATCATATATGGATTGTCAGTAAATTGAGTTTGTCTCTGGGCTATTGGACCAGGGACTCGTAAGCCAGCGGGATTTAAGTCTCTTAATTGAATTATTTTGATTGCTGACTTGATTGATGGAGTCAGATGTGGAGCGTTTTCCATGAGTTTTTGTCTGACTAATTCTTCTTCCAATAGAGCCATACCAGACAGATACAATAGGAAGCTGCAATCAATCACAACTGCAACCCGGAGCATTTTGTTTGGAGAGAAATGTGCCTGCCATCAGGTCCGAGTTCCACAAGCCATCCAGACAAACGTAAAACCAACAATGACATCAGATAGTAGAGCACTCTAAAGTCTAATCTTCCCATAATGCCATGCTAAACCCCACAGAGACCCACGGCAGGGAGAAAGGCTTTTTTATGCCCCAGAACTGCTCCTCCTCCCATGGCCTCTGGCTCTGTGTGCGTGTGCGTATGCGTGTGTGTGTGTGTGTGTGTGTGTGTCCATGCATGTTGGGTTGAGAAAAAGAATTCAAGAGTGAATGGAGATGTCACTGTCAGACTCTGGCCTCCACATGAATTCGCTCCAGAATGGCCATATTGGCAGCTTGTGTGTGAGTGTATGTGTGTGTGTGGAGTGAGAGAGTCGGTCGGGGGTCTCGCCGTTTCCCCTCCACGCCGAGTTCTTACGGGCATGATTGAGCGCGGCAGGACACAGGTCTATATTTCATACTATTCATATGAAGGGAGGCCGTTTCATCTCACACACACATGTTTCCCATTAGATGTGTGTTTATTCTCCCCCATGATGTGCTTTGGCCATGGAAGCCTCTCATCTCTCTGATATTGGAAGTAGGAGTGAAGGTCTGCTAAAGCAAACACAATATCCTAAGCCCCTCCGCTCGCTTTATGAACTATGCAGAGAGGACGACGTCGCACACTGCAGTCACTCTGTTTAATGAGGAGCTGTGCTAGTTGTCCCTCTTAAGACTGTGTGATATTATTTTTCACACTGTGGTTTCAACTTGCTTATCTTAATATGTGTTGCTCTTTGGCTCTTTTGCTGTCTCCTCACCCATTTTTCCCCCTGTGCTGAAAACTTTGACTACTTTTTCACTATTCTCCTCATCTGTCTCTCAAGTCCCCCCACTGTGAAACATGACAGCCTCAACCTCCAACACATCACTCCTCCCGTCTTTTCTCCTGCCTCGGAGATGAAAGCTTTTCTTTGCAGACAAACCACAGCGAGTCCTGTGAGGCCCGAGCCTCTGTTGCTGCTTTTAGTAGCTTTGTTTGCTGCATTTTCTGATTTATTTATACACCTATGATTGTAGCACCTCGTCCATGTCAAGAATCGCAAAGTCTGAGCCTTGCATGTGCATTATGCGAGGCCTGAGTCAAATTCTTGTTTGAAATATACATGAATGCATGAATATATTTATTGTCAAGAGGGACTGGTGCATCTTTGAGAGTCTCATTTCCTGCAGTGGCCCTACTTTGGAACAGAGTGGCGTGATCCTTGAAGGTACCCCACATGCGGCCACCAAATAGAGCTGCCTGGTGCATGGCTCTGTACAATGGCAGAGGGAGGAAAGGGAAATGATTTGCCTCCTATTGGAAGGGCCGGAGCAGTCGCTTCAAAGCGGTGTGCCTGGCTGAGGCTTTAACCGGCCTTCTCTCTGCATTAGATGTGCGTCCTGTGATGAGCCTTTGAAGCAAGTGAGCGGTTCTGGCAAGGAGATTGCGATTGCATTGCACGGGCATTGGGAGTTCGACCCTTTACAATAAGACAAGTCTGCTGGAGTCTGTGTGTGTTACACCAGCTCCGGTCTGCGTCGCTTAAGTAGGCCGGACTTAAAAACGTGTTGACCCGAAAGCCGCAATGTGACGAGGGAACAGCTGCTGTGTCACGTTTGGATGTGCGCTCTCACACATACAGTATATATATCATAAGGTAGAGTGACACTGTGTGCTCTAGCTCCGGAGTCAGCTGTGGTTGGCTTGTGCAGATTAAGGTTTGAGTGTACGTTACAGATGGCAGTAATAATGATCAGATAGCCCTTGTAATGGAGACGGCCCAGTTTGTAATGGCTTCCTAAAACAACACATGGAGTGTCTTTACGAGGCCACAATCCGCCCGGTTATCACAGAGCAAACTGTGTGAATGAGAATAGCATCATGTCAAACAAGCTATTTATTAGTGCACACATCACACACACACATTTCATTTTAATACCGACAGCCTGCATCTTGCCTGCGCTCGGCTTGTTAAAGGCGAGTGTTATCAGAGGAGACGCAGACTCCCGCTACACCAGTTAGACCGTCCTCCCCTTTTACATTCACTGTTAATGAGCCTAATGATGTGTGTCTCTGCGATTGCATCAGTCAATATGCTGTTCAATATGGCTTTTAGAAACCCACTGACAACTTAAGCATGTCCGCCTGGATAAGATCTCCCATCCAAGGGAGGAAAGAAAGAGCAACTAATTTGTCTTGGATTGGATGGGACATGTGTAGCTGTCTTTTACAATCATGAACTGAGATTGTAAGCAGAGAATAGACTTGTCAGTCAAATTCTCTGATAAGAAGCTTCTTTTAAGATGCAGAGAGCATCCGTGTATTAAAAAAAAAAAAAACCCGTGTCCTAGTTATAACAGCAGCCTGCGCCGTCTTATATAAAGATCTTTTGTTTGTTTGTCGGAGATAGTTTTCAGTTGTCTTTTTTTGTCTTTCTCTTTCCTTTTTGATTTCTGGACGGATTTAGTTTCAGTTAGCATTTTATTTTTCAGAAGGGCTTTGTTGATGGTTTTTTTTTTACTTCAGTTTATGTCAGTAGGTGTTTAGTATGTTAGAGACCAGGGATGTTGAGGTTTATGCTTTGTTTGAGAGTTGGCTCATGAGTTTCATAGTCCCGCAGTAGCGATTGCAGATGTGCTCTTTTTTTATTTGCACTGTGCTTTCTGGACTGCAGCATATAATTCAAAGCCAGTTTGGCAAAGCTTGTAATACATTTTTATTCATTAAAGTTTTGTTTCCTGTGTAAATGTTGCTCTCTTCACACCATGAAAAACAGACAGACCCCTGCGACACTGATAAAGGCTGTTTCTTTTATAAACCACAGGGCTTTTGATTGATCTGTCCTTTGGTCTTGATCCCTGGGCTCGGCTGATTAAACCTATCCATCAGCTTCTCTTATCAGTGCCCTAACAGATCGCCTGCAGGACACTGAACTAAAACCCCTGTATTGTTGCTACACAGAAAAAGTCAAAGGCTAAGGACAGGGAGGGGGAGAGGTTTGCCAGAATTCCCCTCTTCAAGGCCTTCTGAACAAAGCTTTAAAAAATCTCCACTATGTTGTTTTAAAAAAAGAATATGGGGTAAAAAAGGTCTCCAGATAGGTATCTGTCAGGCTTTTGTCATAACTGCACACAAACGCACATGCCTCTCTGTTATATTGCAATAACCTCAAAGTGAGGTCGAACAGTAGCATTGTGGATTGTGACAAGAGTGTTTTCCCCGAAGAGTGAAATCAGAAAGTAATGTTTCCTGTCTGCTGTGTCAGCTTCCACTCGTGTTGTGACCCTTGCCTCGGTCACAACTTGCACAGACATCATCCAGATAATGACATCTCTTTCACTGACAGGCATATCATTCACATGTCTGTTCACACACTGACACACACACACACACACACACACACACATACATACAGGCGGATGTACGCGTGCAGGCATGCACTTATGCAAGCTTGAAAACCAAAGAATCCAAGCCCGATCTCAGTGTTATGAATCATCCGATGATTTGCAAGTCAAACAGCCAGTTTCATAAAATGTGTCTGTTATTTTGTGAAATAAATTTGAGTTTCTCATCTTCTGGGTGACTGTTAAAGCAAATACATCAGCATCAGGCAGGAAAACGTGGATGATTACATGTCACTTTGCTCTCATTTATCTGCAAGCATCTATTACCATCATGTTGTCAAGTCAGTGAAAGCAGCACCAGAGAAGCCAACAGATGGGCTCTTATAATTCACAGATGCATGGTTTTAGGACAGTTAAAGAAAGCCGCTCTTATCTCCTCTTAAACTCTGTAAATTGCATTGATTCATGATCTTCTGCGTTGCATAAACAAACAGCGTCACCTACAGTAGTTCACCCTTAATAGAGACATTCATGGAGGATAACAATCAAATCACAACTTGCAAGCGGGAGGGATCATCATCACTTTACTTCTATGCCAAAATCAGATAGTGCTGAAGTTTGCAACTTGCTTCCTTATCAAGAAACAATCAGTCAAAGTTTACATAGTCAAAATTGCACATTGAAGGGAGATGGTTTATTGAATTCCTGTTGCAGCACGCCCTACAGAAGCAGGTGTGGACCTGCTGGCTTGCCTACTTGCCTCCCCCTAGTGATTTCGGGGGGTGGGGGGTGGGAACGTTCCCCAAATGCAAGATGGGAGAAGTTGTCTGCGTGGCACATTCATTAACCTGGTATCTAGCTAATCTCCTAGCTAATTCATTTAGTCCTCAGAGCACTCCTGTGTATTAATATCCTCTCTGTGCTGCTGCTCATGGGATGCAGTAGGAGCGTAGCCATGGCGATGATTGTGTCATTATTTTGCAGTCAGATGAGTGATATCCCAGAGGGCTGTAGCTGGGTTGTCCAGGCCAGTTGAGTGGGACTGATTAGAATTGCAAATGGCCGCCAAGTGTTGTGTTTATTGTGTGTCTCAATATTGGAGACAATCAGGCGAATCAAAGCCCTCAGCTGGAGAGATGGGACTGAGGCACGGTGGGCCTCTCTGGTTGGCACCATGTCCTCAGTGCTTGCACAGTGCCCCCCCCCTCGCCACCCCCCCCACTCCCACTCTTCTTCTGTCTATCGCCGTCTCTCTCCAGTGACTCTGTCGTGTGTACAGGTCCTGAAGTACGTGGACACAGCTGGAGAAAGAGATGGGGAAGACAGAGAGAGCCTCTAAATCTAGTGCACTCAATCATCTGTAGTGTGGCGCTCCTCTCACACAGCTGAGAAATATTAAACACGCTTTATGATAATGAAAGAGCTGGAGACAGACATAAATATCAGAGGCAAAGTGCTGAAGGATTAAAATGTCGTGTACGTTTGCTCATAACACAAAT